>NW_027526460.1:68358759-68396259 GCF_048455015.1 Haemaphysalis longicornis | reverse complement strand
TATAAGCGGAGTCACAAAAGTGCTCACTTCAAGGAAACATTATTGACCACGCTCGGGGAGAAATCGCACAAGAATGGAAGTGTGGCAATAAACGCCGTAAGAAATGTACATTGATGATGATGATGGTTGGTGTTTTATGGCGCAAGGCCAACGAGGGCAAAGAGCGCCAAAGAAGAAGTTATTGAGTTTTCATCAAACCGTAAGTACTAAAACATGTAACTAAAAGTAAAGGTGATGCAAAACAAAAGACAATGTAGATGGCTGGTGTATAGGGCCAGGGTGATTACACATGATATGACAAGAGCTGCAGGAAGTTTACCTCAGCTAAAAACTTAAAAACACGTTGACTAGAAAACATTGGTTCGTCGGCTAAAAAATATGATGGGTGCAAAGGAATGTGTCGTCTGTATAATTCAGGGAAATGTTTGTGTCGTGTTGTGTCAAGTGCTCTGCATGTGATTAGTATGTGGACTACGGATAGGCCCTTTCCACACCTGCTACACGTGGGTCCCGAAGTTCCAGTGAGCAGGTGGGAGTGCGTCGCATGTGTGTGGCCTATCCGCAGCCTAGCCAGGGCAACTTCAGTGTATCTGTTGTGTGAGTCAGTTATGTAGCGTCCCAGTTGTGGTTTTATTACGTGTAGTTTGTTGTCTGTTTGTTGACTCCAATGTAGTTGCCATGTGTTACGAAGCTGTCGTCTGATGTGTGTCTTTAGGTCGGTGTAAGGTACTGTTGTTATGTCAACTGTGGTCATGAGAGCAGCAGCACTAGCCATTTGATCAGCGGTCTCATTGCCAGGGATCCCACAGTGACCTGGTACCCAGCATACGGTTATTTCTAAATCTGAAGCATATGCAGTCATTATGACCTTTAAAAGAACATTGATTACATAGTTTTTTGACGACCTTCCTGATGACAATGCCTGCACAACGCTTAGAGAATCTGTGTAGACGATGGACTTTGGAATCTTATGTTCGAGGATGTGATTTGACACGAGTAAAATGCCATACGCTTCTGCCGTGTAAATACTGCTGTGAAAATTCATTGTTTTGATAACTCTAAAATTTGGTCCGTGCGCTGCACAAGAGACAGTAGAATTAGATTTGGACGCGTCGCTATAGAATTCTGCGCACCTGTACTTGTACTGCAGGAACAGGAAGTGCTGCAGAATTGCATTCCTGGGTACCCTATTTTTTTCTACACGAATGAATGACAGGTCGCATGTTACAGGATGAAGATGCCATGGTGCGATAAAATTATGAATGGGTGTCTTGTGCATGTCTGAAAGGGGGACATTGAGTGCAGAAGCACAAGCCTCCTCCCTACCTCTGAGAGAGAACGGTAAGGGAATAGATGGCCTGTTTAAAAAGAGTTGTAAATTTGATGTATCGTTCATGATGGGATTAAAAGGATGGTTGGTCAGTGACACGATCTTGGATGCATACAACAGGTCAACATACTCCCACTAATGCACTAGGCACCATTTGTCGCCCTCGACATAAAGACTTTCAACGGGGCTAGTGCGGAATGCGCCACATGAGAGGCGAAGGCCAAGATGCAGCACTGGGTCGAGCATTCTCAGTGCGGTCTTTGTCGCCGACCCATACACGACACTGCCGTAGTCGAGCCGAGACCCCACCAACACTGTGTACAGGCGCAGCAGGAGTTGTTTGTCGGCCCCATAAGATTGATGTGAGAGGACCTTAAGAATATTCATTGTTTTTAAGCATTTGCATTTGAGCTGTCTGATATGTGGGATGAATGTAAGTTTTTCGTCGAATATAATAACTAAAAACTTGTGTTCCGTGTTCACAGGAATTGGCACATTCGCAAGAGTGATGTCTGGGTCCGGGTGGACGCCACGCCTCCTGGAGAATAGAACACAAGAGTTCTTCGCGGGATTAAGATTAAAGCCATTCTTGTCAGCCCAGCCGGCAAGTTTCTTGACGCCGAGCTGGACTTGACGTTCGCAGATGGACAGGTTACACGATTTAAAGGATATCTGCACGTCATCTACATACATGGAATAAGAGATTGTAGGTGGCAGTGCCTTTCCAAGAGAGTTCATTTTTACTATGAAGAGAGTGCAGCTCGACATTCCACCTTGCGGCACGCCATTTTCTTGCACGTGAACATTTGACAGTGCACGACCAACTCTGACGCCAAAGGTTCTCTCCGACATATAACTACAAAGGATGTTCAACATGTTGCCCGCAACACCGATTGACTTTAGGTCACTGAGGATACCGTACCGCCAAGCGGTGTCATAGGCTTTCTCTATGTCGAAAAACACCGTCAGACAAAATTGTTTATGCACAAAGGCATCCTTTATATATGTTTCAAGAGCTACGAGTTGATCGTTCATTGATCGCCCCGCCCTGAAGCCTGCCTGGCAGCTCTCGAGAAGACCGTTGTACTCAAGGAAGTACACGAGCCTGCGATTTATCATCTTCTCGAGAAGCTTGCACAGGCAGCTGGTCAGGGCAATGGGTCGATAGCTAGCAGGAGAGGAAGGGTCCTTCCCTTCTTTCAAGAATGCTACAACTATGGCCTCCCTCCAAGACTTTGGAATGTGCCCCGAAAGAAATATCTTGTTGTAGAGGTGAAGGAGTGTTACAAGAGTGTCTGCGTGTAAGTGCTGTATCATTGTATATGTAATGTTGTCTGGGCCTGGAGCTGAGGGTTTACACGTGCTTAGAGCAGCCCTCAGCTCATGTAGTGAAAACAGGGAGTTGTAAGAAGTCTGTGATTGGTTGTTGTCGCGTAGGGACTTCTTTTCACAACAGGCTTTATGTTTCAGGAAAGTGTTTGTGTAGTGTGCTGAACTGGACACGTGTTGGAAGTGTTGCGCGAGTGTGTCAGCCTGGTCTTCGAGTGTGTCCCCTGTAGTGCTGACCAGAGGCACGCTGTGTGTTTGTTGTCCCTTGAGTTTGCGTATTCGGGTCCATACTTTCCTTGTGTCTGTGTAGGAGTTTATTGATGTTATGAATGTACGCCAACTCTCTCGTTTTGCCTCACGGCGCACACGTTTTCCTAAAGCCTTGGCCCGTTTGAACAAGAGGAGGTTTCCCGACGTGGGGTACCGACGAAGGATACCCCACGCCTTGTTCTGGGCCTCTCGCGCCCGCCTACAGTCCTCATTCCACCACGGCCTCCGCTGGTTGCGCGGGGCACCAGAGGCGTGGGGAATGGACTTTTCGGCGGCATCGAGGATTTGCGCCGTGAGGAGTTGGGTAGATTCTTCAACGTGTAGGTGTCCTATGGATGTGTGGTGTAGTTTGGATGTCTCTGTAAATGTATTCCAGTTAGCTCGTGTTTCATTGAACCTATTATGGGAAGATGGACTGCATGGGCCTTTACCTATGTATGTAAGTGAGGTGGGGAAGTGGTCACTGCCATATGGGTCAGTTCCCACACCCCACTCGAGAAGAGGAAAGAGAACTGCGGAGCCAATAGCCAAGTCAAGACATGAGCATGTGTTGTGTCCTATGTTATGATATGTAGGCTGTTTGTTGTTGAAAAGGCATGCTCCAGAGGATGTAAGAAACCTTTCTATCAGGCGACCCCGGGCATCCGTACGAGAAGAGCCCCAAAGAGAATTGTGAGCATTAAGGTCGCCTGTTAGAATGTACGGTTCGGGCAGCTGGTCAACCAGTGCCTCGAAGTCAGAGCTCAAAAGTGTAACATCAGGAGGAATGTATATGGAGCATACCGTTATCAACCTATTAAATATTATTAAGCGTATTGCTACAGCCTCAAGGACGGTGTTCAAGGTGACAGGGTGGCATGCTAAGGATTTGCGGCCGATTATGGCCACACCGCCAGAAGAGTGTGTGCAGCCATCCCTGTCTTTCCTGTATACCAGGTAACTATTCAGGAAGTTTGTGTGTTTGGAGTTAAGATGTGTTTCCTGGACACACATTAAACTTGGCTGGTTGGCATGCAGAATCTCATGCACGTCGTCAAGATTATTCAGAAGGCCTCTGCAGTTCCATTGAACTATGTTTTCTCTTCCCATTATGATGTGTTAGAGCTACTGGAGTGTGATTATTTATGTAGGGTCTTTCGGGGCTTGCACTCTTGAGAGGGGCTTTTTTGCCTTCTCTACTGACCTGGACGTCGGAGCCCGTTCCTTCCGTTGCGATGAAAGCCGGAAGGGCTCGACGTCCATGTCGTCATCTGAAGGCAAGGGGGTACCCAGCGGACTGGGCCCCCTTGACATGGTACCCTTTCGGGTGTTCTTTGCCTGCGCTGCCAGTGCCGAAGGCGTGGGGAGCACCACAGGTGGCACAGGCAGTGAGGCGGGGGAGGGGGTCGCTGCGACTGCCTCCGTCTCCATCTCAGTGCCCTTGCGTGTGCTTTGGGCCGGTGGAGAGGAAGCAGTGGATGCAGCGGTATCCCCAACAGACGTTGTTGCCACCACAGCCGCTGCTGGGTGAGCGAGCGGTGCGGAGGCTGGTTGGGCTGCCTGGGGCAACCCTGGGGGGGGGGGGGCGGGACCAAGTCTGACTCGCGGTACTGGGTCCCCGCCGAAACCAGACGCCGCTCCGCCCCCCGGCGAGCTGCGTCGGCGTACCTGCCCAGAGGGAAGGAGGCGAACCTCTTCCGCGCCTCTGGGAAGGTGATGTTTTCAGTGACCTTGATGGTAATGATTTTCTTTTCTAATTGAAACTTTTCACAGCTGCGGGACCATGCAGCGTGCGGCCCCTGACAGTTTGCACAGGTGAAGGTAGTAGAGCCACAGTTTTCAGTAGGGTGGTCATGTGCGGCGCATTTCGCGCAGGTCGTTTTGCCGCGACAAGAATTTGTAGCGTGCCCGAATCGCTGGCACTTGTAGCAGCGGCGCGGGTTAGGTATGTACGGACGTACACCACACCTAATGAAGCCAGCATTGATGTGCTCAGGAAGTTTTGATTTGTTGAATGTCAAGATTATATGCTTCGTGGGGATTTCCTTATTGTCTCGTCTGATGGTGATACGCCTCACTGCAGTTACACCCTGATCTTTCAGGCCTTCCAACAGATCAGCTTCGGTCTCATTTAACAAATCGGTCTCCGAGATCACACCCTGAGAGCTGTTGAGGCTACGATGGGGAGTGACTCTAATGGCCAGATCTGCCATGCAGGTTTGCAACAGGAGGTTAGTGGCTTGTTGCTGCGTCTTGACATTGACTAGGACTTCACCGGTATGGAGTTTCTTAGCATCGAACGATTTTCCGAGGATGCCTTCCAGGAACTTAGTGATCAAGAATACGGACATGGAAGGAACAGGGTTTGTTTTGTCAACTGCCTCGATAACCAAGAATCGAGGATAGTTATCAGGTTTCGGATTGTGGATTGTTGGAAGGGATGGAAAGGAAACTTCGGTGCGGCCCCTTTTCGGGAGCCGATCACGTCTGGGGGGGGGGTTTTGATTTATCCATATGGCATAGGAATAAGCAGGGAGACGGGGGTACTTTCTTCTTTGACCTTACCCTGGTAGCCAAAGAGGTCCCGGAGCTCCCTGCCTGGTGAACAGACAGGGGGCCCATCCGCCGGAGCTTGACCTGGGCTCCGACGGCCACCGTTCGTGGTTTCTATCCCTCCACCTATAAACACATCGCCACGGTTGGATCCAGCTTATGTTTGGGGGCTCGGGGTCCGCGGTATCGCCAGTACCGTCACCAAGATTACTCAAGGTGCCCCGTGCGGGGAAGAAATGTACATTTGTAAACGTTTATAAATTTTACTGCAGAATCGCGTCCATACAATATTCCTCCTTTATTAATGACTGTGCAATTGGATCCTCTGTAACAACACGCGTAAAGACATTCGTTATTGCTCCGAAATTTTATTCACCACTGGATGTATTCAGCATCCACTCGAACAAGCTCAGCTGACCTTTCCATCCTCACAATCATCACATTTGGGTCACATAAAAGCATCAGCCAATATTTCGGAGTTTTGTCACTAAGAGCTGCCTTTCTGAATACCCTGATAGCAGTGCATATCATTGCCCAGATAGCATTGGAAACAGCTTTGACCAGCAAATTCACCCACTAGAGAGCACCGTTTCCCACCTCCCGTAGTGTCTCGCGCATGGAAAAAGCTGATCAAGGGCCTCCCAGCATCGGCCACGGCCTGCGCTCCGGGTTTTCTTTAGTAGCCAAAACGCCTTCGCTAACTTATCTGACCACTGCTCCCTTATTGGTTGATTTTGATGCAGCTGCAAGTATTAAAAATCGCCGAGCACCTAACCCGTGTAGACGGCGAACAACTTTGTTTTTTGGAGATATGAATGCTTTTTTTAACATACTGGTATTCCCCCAACACATTCATCCCGATGCGCTAGCTATTTCGTGTACGAAAGAGCTCGGAGGTAATGGAGATAATTCCTGGCGACCAAGGAACAACCGCCGATTATCGGCAAGCTCGTAAGCTGAGCATTCGGGCTAAAATAAATCAATCGGGCTAAATATTAGACCCCAGTTTGGAAACGTTATTCCCTCGATGGGAGCTGGAGTTGTTTTCCTCGAATTACTGTAGACAGAAACTGTGCCTACAGGCGAAAGTTTCTTGCTCTTGGTGACCACAAAATACGTCCCTTGCAGATAAAGAAGGCCAACATGTACGCAGTAAGCAAAGTGAATCCACAGTAAAAATATGCGGGTAAGCTTCTGATGTAGCATAGGCCAAAAGGTTAGAAAGAAGAAAACCAAATAACAACTCCACTACAACTCCGAAAGACATTCAACAGGACCGAGATGGATCAGGGCAAAAGAAAAAAAATCGAGTTTCGTTGGTCTAGTCGATATTGCTGACAGCAACTGGCGGAATGCGAAGAACACGCAGAGCAAAGCATTATTCCTGGGGATTCTTGAAGTACCTCAAGTGCAAAAGGCGCGAACACGGCCCTCGTTTCCCATCACGTGCGGAAGAGATGGAATGACATTACCTTCCAGATACGTTTGAGAAATGGCTGCTCATGTCGCGAGGAAGGCAGAAAAAAGAGGCGACGGGGAAGCCCGGAAATAGAAGCTTACTCACGCCTCTGAGACTCCGCCACGAACGAATATTGTGCATAGAGAAGCGGGCGTTGTGCTATATAGCACGGATGCGAGAAAGGCGGCGTTGATACTGTCAGTGAATGCACGCACCAAGATCGGCGGGAAACGTTGTACGTAACTTTTGATGTGCTACTGGTGGGTCCTCAATATAGATATGCTTTCTCCACCACTGAAACCCACACGGTTCACGGTAGGGTGGTAATTCGAAAAGCTTGAGAGTTCGCACATTAGCTAAGTTCTAAAATCATTTTCTTTTCAGCCGGAAAATTATACGCGACTCTTCGGTAGAAATAAACTCCCCGGAGTATTTTTTAGTGAAGTAGCTTTCGTACAACTACGATTTTTTTTTATTTTTAACCCATAATTTTTGGTAAAAGTAGTACATCTTAAATAGGTCTGGGTTTTTTGTCGTTGGGCATTTGTGAGTACACTACCGGTGAACCAGTAGCGACCTAGAATGGGGTCTTCGTTGCTTTGTGTCGTTGTAATATTCCTACCACGCCCTGCTAACTTATAAAACTAGCTCTCGAAAACAAAAGAAGACAACATTTTAATTTTGTATGCTGTCGAAAGATAGGACCGTTTATTTAAAAAGATCGACCGCATTCTAACCTCATCCGGAATCACGGTCTCGAGCCCATCACAGCCACGCTGCGTCAAGAACTCAAGCAGAGGTTTCGAAAAAAAAAAACCGCTTGCGTAGGTCGGGATCAAACGTGGGTCCCTTACGTTACGAAGCCGCCTGTATACAGTCACTTGTATACCTGTATACAGTTAATAAATTGAATGTAAATACTACTACCCCCCACAGGCACCGGTTAATAGTATGAAATATGTGGAGGGTGATCTTTGCCCTCCGCCGCTCTCACGGAGCCTCCCTTTGCTTGGCCACAAAAAATAAACAGTAATGTAAAATAAGAAAACAAAATCACAAAATAGCCCATAATTACCCCAAAGTTTCAAAAAACTCAATCAAGCGTCGCTTCAAGACCATTTCAGGGCTGCGACGCCCTCTATTGACTACTTTCGTTATCAATATCAGGCTGACACTAAAACTAGTCAGAAAAGGGCACCACAGCCAGCTTCGCGAATTACTGCTCCGCAGGTGACAGCTTCCCCGTTGAATGGAACCGCTTTGACTTTTATAGATCAGCACCGAACAGTAAGACCTCGCCGACCTCGGTCTTAAAATTTGGGAACTGAAATTCGCAAAAGAAATTTACTTTTACTGCACAATAACTTTGAAGAATAAAAAAGAGGCATCGGGAACCGGTAGAGGGACCGGGCGGCCGTTGTAAGGCATCACCATCGGTTCCGCCAACAGCGTCACCCGTGGAGAACCGCTCGTCAGTGGAATGCCGGTGGCGGTCGGCATTCGTATACTTGTACATGACTTTCTGTCGGTCTGCATTGATGCATCTTGCAAAGCGTAGATCACCACAAGGGCTGTTTGAGATAGGTAAATCTTGAAAGTAGAGGCGTTCTTTATGAGGCATGCCATGTATATGATCTGTGCCCATAATCAGTAATGGCATTTAGCAGACGACGCTCAAAGCGCCAAGCCGGGAGTCGAGCTAGGAGTGCAAGTCCGTTCCTTCACGCATAATTTTCATATAGTAGTGCCGCCTCGTTAACCTAGCGTATTGGAAAATCCATTGCAGGTAAATATTCCCGCAAAACCTTCGTGGGCAGCCAATCCAGGTATGCTGAGGCCCTGGCCTTTGGCAGTTGGTGACGACACGGCGCCATGTCCGAGCTTAGGAAGTGACGGGGTGCCTTCTAAGCTTTACCCCAAGACAAAAATGCTGAGAAACGACGTTACGTAGCTTCATTAATCACCGTGGAAACGTGTTTCATTTCGCAGAAATACATTTACCACAGTCACCGAGAATTGTTTCCAGAATAAAATACCGCATGCCCGTATTGTTATTGGCGGTCGTGGAAAAGCATTACTTTTTGTCTGTAGTAAGAATTGCAATAATTACTGTCTCGTCGGTTAGTGGCCTTTCAAAAACCAGTTAGACGACGACAGACAGGATTGTGCCAAAAACTGCCCTCAGTTTCACAACTGATTGCTTCGGTCGTGTTTTATTACAAGCTGCCACCTGCGGTAAAAAAAATCATGCACTCTACCGTTCAACGACAACGATGGTTTAATGCAAAGCTTTCTCATGAGGGCTCCTTTCGTGGACGTCTGAGTTTTCACTTTTACCCGCAGGATATTTGGACTTTGACTAGGTGAGCTTTGAATCTGACCTACACTGAGTTTCGTGTTTTGATCGAAAGAGCTTTGAATTCGACCCTTCCCCATTCTATTTTGCACGAATAAAGCTTCGTGTTGAACCATCGTCGTCATTAGGCGGAGGGCTGGATGTTTCTTTTTTTCATTTTACACTTCCATGCAGCCGTCTCCAAATCCTAACAGATTCCAGTGAGTCGGAAATGCGTCTGTGCTGGGGGACTCGGACTGACACATTTCTTATTTCTTTGAGGCAACTACTCGCGCGTTCCAGGTTTATTTGCAGGCATTAAATGCTTTGCGTTGAAATATTAAAAAGATGGTTTCGCATAAAAACACACAGTCTGCCGTAACACACTGCCACACTTTTTACCGCCTTGGCCGTCTTTTGGTGCCAGCCTTACATATGTGTCGAAATAGCGAGGGGAAAAGGGAGGGTTTGTAGCTTGGGCTGTTCGGTGGATGAGTTACTTAAGTTCTCGATAAAATGACCGCTACCGACGCTGTAGTTCCACTTCAGCTCTCAGGCTAGCACGAATTCACTCATGGAAAGAGAAGACACCGGCCTTAGTGTTACCGAACAACAATGTAAACTGCCGCGACATTTCAAAGGCTTCACCGAAATCAAACTCGTACGTAGGTGGCTTCCTCTTGAAAGCCCACGTATTCAAGCATCCCAACGTTCGTGCTGGTGAGGAAACCGCAGTTATTGAAACCAGTTAATATAATTTAAACTGATACAAATAATACTAATACTGATAGGTTATTTGTACTCAAACCGGGTAGAACCAGGCGTACGGCACTGCAAAAAGCGCTGATTTCAATGAGGACCATACGCAACTAAGAAGTTTCCGGCGATTTTACGTAGCCTTTAGTGCATCAAAGAACTCAACGCTTCTGCGTAGGCATCCTTTCACCGCACATACCCACTTACAACACTACCTAAACATAAAAAGTAAAGGCGTTCCACTAAATGTCGGAAGTGCAGAGCCGTGTTTCGCCATAATGGGTGGTGGCGCCGTGAGCCGCCCACTGCTACCACCAATCACGCTCTTCACCTCACTGTCTCCCTCCTATCTTTATGAATATGGAATTCAAATTTCCCACCTTCGCAGTGTTCACGCGTCCACTGCCTGAAACTGCGCTAGCTGGAGTTTTGTTCTGTTTGTGCTTGCTTTAATTTCGTATTCTGGAGCCTTTCTGCGTCACTTGAAACGCGCCCTTTTTTTCTTGCCGACCTTTTTTTTCGCTTACTATCGTAACAACCAGCCCAACGAGCGTTCCCAACTAAATTAACGCAGGGGCTGCCGGTTATACAGACAGATTTTGCCTGAAATGTACCTGGAGTTTTCTTTGGGCTAAACAACGAAGAGAGATTTGTCAAGCCCATTGGTTCACGAGGTTCGAACGGTTATGACTATTTAAACCACGTGGATTTTGAAGCCTCAGTGTGGTGTGGCACTGTGCCGGAATGTGGTGTGTGGGGTTGACCAGGCGAAGAAGGACGAGGTGTGCCTCTATGGTGGAAGAGAAGTAAGAAAACGGCGTACGCTCGGGCTTTTGGTGGCTGGAATCCCACCACCACCACCTTCAAGGCGGGTTCGGTCCGTGGTGTGCCGGATATCTGGATTCAGATTGCCAAAGCTTCACTGTTCCCGAGTCCAAGGTCCGTTCTGGTGGATCCTGTCGAGATGTTCCGCGAAGCCCAGGCCATCCTGTTCATGGTCTCAAGGTGTATCGCGGCTGAGGCCCGAGCGGAGACCTGGATCCGCGCCAAGCACCGAAGGCCTGACGTTGGAGTGTGCTACACTAAAAGTGCACCAGGCACGCACACCGTTAGGCGATCCCATTGCACCGTCCACGGGCCAGCGGTCCCTCCTCTTGGCGTAGGTCCGAGGTGCCACAGCAAGCGCAAGCCCTCTCCGAGAGTATTGTCAGCATCCATCACCGACATGACTGGATTGTGTGACTGCCGTACTCGGACGTGGTGAGGCTCTCCATGCTTTGACTGTGCTGTAGATCAGTGAACCCTATTTCAGTCTCGCGTAAAAGTGTACGCTTTTAACGTTTCCTGATACCTTCTCCCTTGTGTGTTCACTTTGTGTGAATTCTCGTTTTCGTTCCGCTAACTAAAATATGTCTCTCGATGTTCGGCACCTGATGTTTTCGCTCCGAATGAAGGCCTAGCGCGAGGTGCTGGCGGGGTCCTTAAAGCACGAGGTCGACTGTTCGATTCCCGGCCGCGGCGGCCGCTTTTCTGATGGAGGCGAAAAACAAAAACGCCCGTGTGTACGAGATTTCGGCGCACGTTAAAGATCCCCAGGTGGTCAAAATTAATCCGGAGCCCTCCACTACGGCGCGCCTCATCGCCTGCGTTGCGTCAGCGCGTTAAGAAACCTACAATCAAATCAATCACACTCAGCGTGACTTCCTGACGACGGTACACCAGGCTCTACTTGGGTCCGTTATCTTGCTGCGCGGCCTGATTCCGGCTTTCGCTTCATATGGACCGGTAATGTTAGCGAGCTACGACGACAAGCCGAGCCCATAAACTGCGCTGCACTTCAAAGCACCGAAAAAAACCATACAAAAACAGCGGAGGGCTGTCTAGTTCAATGCGCCTGCCCATTTCGGTAATCTGGGGAGTACCGAGTGGTGGCGCCACCCTCCATTTGTCCGTTCCCTATAGATGTATCACAGCTGACTGATTATTTGCTGGTATTTTCATCTGGTTCATACGAACTTTGTTAGCATTTGTTTGTTTCAAATGTACGTTCAGGAAACGTTTAAGCTTACCAAAAAGCTGTCACTCGTATTGTAGAAGCAAAAAGAGTTCGCGTTAACTGGTTTTTGTGCTTCGCATCACGGATAATTGCGTATCAGAGTATTATTGCGATTCTCGTCATCGTCACACTTATCGCGGTGCCTGTTCGTGACTTTAAACTGCGAACTGGGTTCGTTTGGTCAAGAAAGACAGTGCTGGAATATGCAAATACTGTCTGAAATGGGAGCCACAAACAGGAGTTCAATTATTCCCCGCTTCCCATTAAATATAATGTAAAATGAACAGCAAATTTTTCTAAATATTCTTCCGCAACACACAGCAGCAATCTATCAAGCGAAATCTTTGTGAACCCTGTCGTGGCGGCTCAGTGGCTACGGTGTTGTGCTGCTGAGTACGAGGAAGCGGGTTCAATTCCCTGCCTCGGTTGCAGCTTTTCTGATAGATGAGAAAAGCAAAAACGCCCGTGTGTATGAGATTTAGGCGCCGGTTAAAGATCCTCAGGTGGTCAAAAGTAATCCGGATCCCTCCACTACAGCTCGCCTCATCGCCTGCGTAGCGTCGGCTTATTTGACCCTATTTCCAGTCCACGGAGGTCCAGTCAATCGAAACCTTGGTAATAATCACGCCATCACGCGCCTTCACATACACCTGTGACGGGGCACACATAAGGTTTATCCTCCGTCTCACTCTTGGGGGTGTCATGTTAGCGCAATGGCGACGCACACCCAGCCTCACTAGCGACCGGTCTTAAACCCTGCATAAATTCACGTATGAGTATATTGATTTATTTTGTTGCTGAAACAGTGGCCTATTGGTACTGTTCGCGTCGGCGGAGGGTGAAGACGGTCACTTTTCGCGTTTATAAGGTATCTATAACGCTTCTGTCTTAACAAGCAATAATATTAAGTGCTGCTTCATCAATGCACTTATTAGAAGTTCTGTCTCAATCCGCTCAGTATGACCGACTGTAACTAAGATCTATAAATACTCGCACAGGGGCCTGAACAAATGTTTTTTTTTTATTTTCTGTGTGTAACTTCGTGGGTCGGCTGTTAGTTATTATGGCCTTTTAAACCAGACATTTGAGAAATTTGGTTTGTAACTAATGAAGTAATATTACTAGTGAACGTAACACTGCACAGAAAAAAAAGAAATGACGAAACACGCTTGTCTTGAACTTAGATTCTGCCCTAAGAATGAGAAAACACCAGCCGTCCTGTTTCCGCGAATGAATGTTGACATTTTATGTGTTCTCGTTTTGTGTACACGTATTTGTGTTTCCTTGTTTCTTGTGTCATAAACGAATCTGAAGCCCAGCGTGTGTTTCGGCGTTTCTTTTCTTTGTCATGTGTCCCTTTTGCTCGGCCTATGTGTCCACTATTACGGCCTGCGCCATACTTCTCATTTCCGATTCGGCGCAGAGGTCAGGGCAGATTTTTTCATGTATGGTCAGTCTTGCATCCTTAAAATTTGATTAATGGAAAATGCCCCTGAATTTTGAAAGTCACGGATAATATATATTTTCCAATTCTTCGTCCGACACGCCTGTGCGATGCTTTGAATATCTGGAAAATATTATCCGGCAGCCGAAATATTTCGAGGGTTTGGGGGTTTAAGAAATACATTTGTGGGAGATGGTATCATTGATGTGCGTGTAAAGCAGAACGAGGCGTTGCTCTTAATTCCAAAGCTTGTTGATATAATCCTGCTATGGTGGCGATGCAGCGGGGGTGATAATTTTGTTTTAGGCACTTATCATTTATGCATACATCGCTCCCTTCCCGTGAAATACGATGCTGCAGCGCGCGAGACTACGACAGCGATTCAAACAAGATGAAAATAACAATTATGCGAACATAGAAGGGATCCAGCCTTTTACGCAAATGCTGGAAGATTCAGCATTCCATGCGTCGACTAATTAACCCTAACTTAGGAAAACGGCACAAGTTAACAATCGTTTCCGCGGAACTTAATTCTCCGGCCTTAGCAAGCATATTTTTACTTCCGCTTTAAAGCACGCTAAGAAAGAAGATTGCAAAGGATACATTCACTGATACATACGGCTCATACTTACACAAGCAAAAAAAAAAAAACGGCAAAATGCCGCCTAAGCAAGCGCAAGCGCTACTTTGTGCTTCCGATACGTTCACTAATTACCTAATTAGGGTTCTCACTTTTGCCCTCCATACTCTTTGGATAAAATATTTGTGGCACCAGGCAAATGAAATGGGCCATAAGCTTTATTGCCATTGTTATCCTCTTGAACAGCAATAGTATGGGTGAATACACGCCTTGTTTTCTTATTGCACTTACAACAGCGACAAAGAAAGAGCATCGCATTCTCAATGGTTGTCATGGCAATATAAAAAATTAAAATTAATTCAAAATGAACTATTGGTTGCGTTGACAAAATAATTGCTCTGTTTCCTTTTTCACGCTGTGCCGGCCGTAATTGTGTCGCTGTTTTAAGCGTTTGTTCCACTTACGTTTTGTTTGGGGCTTTTTACGCGTTATTCCAGGGCTTGTGGTAATATTAAAAATATCACTTAATGCTTGCTTCCGTGTTATATCTCCGAATTAAGTATAGTGACACAGCAACACAGTTGGGAGAATGTTGCAACAGAAAAGCACGCCTGGCCTTTGGCAGATTTTAGTGCGATATTTGTTTTATTGGGGCAATATTTTACAAATCACTGTGCGCTCGTCGTATTTTATACTTGGCTCCCCCCCTTGACATTTCACTCACGTGTCGTTGGTACTGGCGCAAAATTTACCTCATTAGGGTGGGAATTTATTTTATTTGATCAGTGGCTTTGCGTTCCAAGTAATGTTTCTGCCATTCTTAATTCGTTTATGCGTGCGTGCCAAGAGCTGTATGATATCTAGGTGAACATTTTCTGATGTCCCCGAAACCCGGCATGCCGAAACCCGGCATGCCGGCATGTCTTCAGCATGCCGATCTACGCGCGAGAGGAATACATTCCTCGGAATAATTAAGCGTGCTTATATTCTTTCAAGGTGAAAGCGTGGGGGTTCTTTTGAAGGGCTCTTTGAATGCTCTTTTCAATTTCTGTTTTTCGCATTCCTTTCTTCGCCATTCGCTGTGCGGCTTTCCGTAAGGGCAACTGCGATACTGCATTTGATTGCTCTTAAACTGTTTCAAAATACTGACAGTTGTTCATAAGGAGTCTGAAGATCCAAATTTGGCCAATTTTAAGCACCCTTTTACCTATATTAGAGTTTAAATAGAGTTTTATCTTCGCAAGTAGTGACACCACATAAGCAGACATCAACAAGTGTCCCCCAGCGCCACAAGAATACCAGCTGCGTATTACATAAATATATAGCATGACGGTAAACATTAGTCTTGCGTACTGGCACAACATGTGCATTGTAGGCATGGTATCTTGCTTGATTGCCGTTATAACTGTAATGTCATGGATTATTGTTGATGGTTACCAAGTAAGTAGGTGCGGATTGGAATATTTATAAAGTCCTTCAATGCATGCCCAAAAATTAAAGAGACAGACATTCCGAAGAAGAGCGTCTTTTCTATGCAAATAAAAATTGTAATATTAAGTATATTTCAGTTTATTTTACAATAATGATCCAAGAAGGCAAGGAAAAACATCTTCTTGAAACAGCATCAAGAGCCGCGGAGTGAGTAGTAGAGAATAGAGTAAGTGGGGAGTTTAGCGAAAACATCCACACGTCCATGGACGTACAGAAATCTAAAGTATATGTTTGCTGTTACAAAAGTTCGAACCGAAATTGAAAAATCGGTGGAAGCACTTTCCGCCTCTCTCTATAATTGGCTATGAAAGTCTCTATAATTGGCTCATTTTCAACGTTCTATTCGGAGTCTAGCGAGAACCCATCGACCTGTTTTGAGAAAAGCTCGGCCGTAATCACACATCGGGCCCGCGGTATAGGTGCACTAGGGATATAGGCGTAATTACCAAACACTTGGAGTTCGCAACGTAAACACCCAGTGTTCAAGCGAGGCACTCCTCTGTCTCAACTCCTTCGGTGAAAACTTCAAAGTGGTTTAGGAGTGAATTGGGAGCGAACCACCCCTCCGCGGTGGTTCAGTGGCTAAGGCGTTGCGCTGCTGAGCACGAGGACGCGGGTTCGATTGCCGGCCGTGGCTGCCGCTTTTCTGATTGAGGCGAAAAGCGAAATCGCCCCTGTGTACGAGATTTCGGCGCACGTCAAAGATCCCCAGGTGGTCAAAATTAATCCGGAGCCCTCCACTACGGCGCGCCTTAGCACCTGCGTAGCGTCGGCGCGTTAAACCCTACAATCAATCGAATTGAGAGCGAACCAGAAGTAGCGAATAGGCAATTGCTCGCGAACTGTTCTAAAACCTTTCCTCAAAATTGAGAGCGTGAAAATTTGTGCCGTACCTTCATGCGCGTTTTTTTCTGTTAGTAATCATTGTTCACGGTGTTTCCCTTCCACGATGCCCGCCTTTGTATTGGCGGAATAAATTATTGCTTCACGGAATATATTCCTCAATGCGGCTTCACTTGAAAATGACAGAATACTGCTTTGGTAAATGCTCTAAAACAGGCAATTTGTTTGAATGCTTTACTATCAATTCTGGGAACGCTTTAATTGATGCCGGAGCAATTGGGAACAGGGACGGCAGCGGAAAAATAGCGCTTTATTTGCAAAACCAAAACAAACGACTAATATTCAGCATAATCCTCCAGCTCTTGTGATCGCATACGTGTTTTATCTTACGGAGCTTGCGTACTGATGGATATTCCCCTTGGCTAGCCGCCCTTGTTCTGTTACGATGCTATTTGTCTATTTCGTTTCGTTTCCCTCCTTACAGTGGCATATTCAAAGTCGCTCCACTAAAATGTTAGCACTTTATAAATCAAATCTCTTCCTGTCTCCGTAGTTTCAATAAAAAAGGCCTACTTTGCATTGTTGTTTTGCCATGGCGTAAACTTCCCCATGATTGACTCCATCAAAACCCAAGTGGCGTCTTTGAAGACACAATGATCGTTTCTGGTTAGCCCTCTGTTAGTGTGAGTTTTTTCTCTGTTGGTGTTCTTTGGGTACCTTTCTTGCAAAAGTATCTCAAAAAAGGTGGCGAATACTGAAACACCTAAAAATCCGCGTAAACACCTGGAACGTTTTCTGGTTCCAGGGTTTGACACTGTATAAGTTGGATTTCTTAAAAATGGAAGCAATTCGGTCGAATGAAAGTGCTGCAAACCGTTTGTAACCTAACCACATTATTCAAGCGCAACAGATTAAAAAATGCAGCCTTGGGAACTTTCTCAGCAACAATTTGTCACATTCGATGAAGTGAAAATAGAAAATAGGTGCCTGGACGATTGAGTATGGTGTATAACGCGCCGACGTTTCATAGCAGGTTAAGGACACTGTAGTGGAATGCTCCGGATTATTGCTCCGGATTTTGAACACATGGGGATGTTTAAGGTGTGCCTTGAACACATACGCGCTTTTGCTTTCTTTTTGCCTCCACCAGGAAAGCGGCCACCACGGCAGGAAATCGAACCCGTGTTCTTGGTTTCATCAGCACAACGCCTTCGTCACTGAGCCACCGCAGCCACCTTAAACGCGTAAACAGAGGCGCTCGTTTGGTTGTCTAGAGTGGAATGAATCTACTTAGGTAAAAAAATAAATATGTCTGACTGATATACTTTTTAGTAGTCTTCTTGTTAACGTTGCCCTAAACCTTAACATAGAGAACTATATGAAGGCAACAGCAACAAGATGGATTGTGGCTGAAAGCTGTCTTTATTCTACCGGCGCCACGCTGTGCTTACTTATTGTCAGCTGCTTTAAAACGTGACAAGATACACAGGCGTAGAGCGTCGCCGTCTTCACGTCCACGAGAAATGCCGTTCAAGCAGCTGTCATCAGCCACAGCAAACTTTTTTTGCCCTTTTTTTGGGGAAAAATGTCGCGTATATTTATATATTTACTGATTTTATTCAATTATGGTCGGTTAGGATGACCTGTTATCCAATCCTTGGTTGTTACAATATGTAATTTTAGTTGTTAAAGGGACTGCTGTTCGGGAGTTTTACAGGCGGTAATAACATTTACTCCAATAACAAATTATTCTTTCAAATAAGATAAAAGTTTTTTTTTCACACTGCGTGGTCTGTATCTCCCCTTGCAATTTGGGAGTGGCAAATACAAAATTCCTTTCAGCGAAAAGACAACACTGACCTACATTCACTGTTAAATCAGTAACAGTTTTATGTACGAATACGGCACTTTGTACCATCATTTACAGTTATGTTAGCCTAATGATGTTCAGTGAACCAACCCTGAATATTTGCGAACACCTTTTTAAATGCGAATGCATTTCTTAGTCGGGCGTTGTCGTGCTCCGTCGGCGTGCGCCCGCAGGTGTACCTTGCGCGAGAGAACACGAGATGCCGCGAGCAAGCTCGCCTCCTTCTTCTTCTCTACTTCAACCTCGTTCAAAGCCCGTGCAAGTTCCTCTTTCTCCTCCTCTGCTTTAAAATGCGAATGCATTTCTTAGTCGGGGGTTGTCGTGCTCCGTCGGCGTGCGCCCGCAGGTGTTATCTCTCCGCGCTCCTCCTCGCCCCTAGCAACAGCTGTGGTGCGCCTAGCAACCGGAGCAGGTGGTAGCTCGGGCGGGAGCAGCGGAGGGCAAGGGGAGAGGAGGAGCGCGCTCGGGCGTGTGAGGGCGCTCGCATCGCGGAGCTCGGGCGGAGTAGCGGAGAGTTTGTGGAAAGGAGGAGCGCGCTCGGGCGTGTGAGGGCGCTCGCATCGCGGAGCTCGGCGGGCTCTCTCTCCTCTCCGCGTACCCTCTCTCCGCTCGCTGCTCTCGGAATCTATATAATGCAGTGGAGCACGCACCTGGCGCCTTGATAGCGATTCTTCATTAAGTACGCCATTATTAATAATTACTCGCACCGCACTCACCGGTGCACCCAATGCATTCGCATTTCCGCACGATCCCCTTCGGGGAGGTGGGGGGATTTTTTTATAAGGCTAGTGGTTCTTAGGGGTTTTTACTTCGATAGGTAGATTTTTCGTTTTTTAATTGGTTCTTCCTGAAGTTATTCAGGCAAGGAAAGCAAGCAAAGCGAGTGGCCAGTGTTCTCATCAACGGTTTTTTGTATCCTGTTAGTTTATGCAGTGCCTTGGAAGAACGTTGGAGAAACAAGGAGGCGATTTTACCCTTGCGCTTTGCCCATTGTTTGCTTAATCAGGTTCCGCTTTTTGTGGGCTGTAAGGTTTTTATGGCACTTGTCGAAATTCATCTTTTCGACAGCTTTGAGACCAGAGACCCTGAACACAGCACCGCAAGAGGACGTTCAGCTTCAGATGTAGTCATTCCAGCCGCTGTACTCGGTCCTCCTCCTGGGTTATGTCGCATCCATGAAGGCCGCTCGTTATCTCCAAATAATTGCATTGCCCCTCGGGCAAGTAAATTATTTTAATCTTTTTATTGCAAGCTTTCGCATCTTCTTCAATCGCCCCCATCTTCTCAAGCGTTGCCGTATTTTGCAGTACCTAAATGAATGTTTTATAGTGCATTGCCAAGAAAATACGGTCGTAACAGCCTCTATGGTTGGTGGCCTTTGCAGCCTCTCCAGGATCTCCAAGGCAACAAATGAAGCTGCGCTAGCAGCACCTGAACATTCACCTGGGCTTAGCCAGCCAGATTGGATCAGGGCTTCGTTCTTCTGTGTTCATTTCATCCGCGCAGTTCTCATCGTCCACAACTGTGTCCCTATTCCCCAGCGGAATCTCTCTAAGAAGAACTCCATAACCCACACGTGATTGGCCGGCACCGCAATATTTTTATCCCGGGGAACTAGCCTGGAAAACACCAAAACATCACCTTTTCGAGACGCACGCTTCTTTGGGCAGCTAACGGCTTATTTCTAAAGGTTCTATTTTTCAGCAATCTCGTTCTTCGGGCGGCGACACGGTTCTCGAAGCGATTCGGGAGCAAATGGGTTCGTTTCACTTGTGGCAAAATGGTGAATATTGCTAAACAATTAAATTGCTCTACCTGCTCCTCTAGTGCTCTAACAGCTCATATAACTGCTCCTGTAGATGCCAGGTCTATTGTACAGCAAATAGCACCGCTTCGCCTTTTAGATGGTATGTCAAGTAACTTATGCTATATAGTGCAGGGATACCGCTCAAGGGCATGTTTAGGGGGGCAAAGCAGGAGCTTCAGGAACAAGAGGTCAACAACGACGTTCTACAAACTTCAGGCACTGCAACCAACCTGTGATGCCTATTCCCAGAGCTCACGGATACAATGAATTCTAAGAGGGAATGAAAATAAATTGCTCCTCTCTTGTTGGCCAATTTAGAAGTATTGACATGTCGTTCACAATTAGTCTATAATCTTCAGCATTATTATCATTAGCCTACTTTGATGCACTGCAGCACGAAGGCCTGCACCATCAACCACTAACTACTGCTGTTCCTCCCCGCTAGGGTCCATTCTTTGCCTTCATATTTCCTCATTTCTTCCCTCCATCTAGCTATTGGCCTTCCCCCTTTTCAAGACCAGCCCCTCGGTTTACGCTCTACTGCCCTAGTGGTCCACCAGTTTTTATTTTGTCTCACTACGTGTCCTACCCAAATTCACTGCTTTTTTTTATTTCATGTGTGATATCATCTACCCGAGTTTTCTCTCCCTGATTTAGGAATGTCGTTTGCTGTACCTAAGTGTTACTCCAATCATTATTTTGTTCAATGGCACGTGATTATCATATTTACATGGAACGCTAGATTCTTTTTATTTATTTAGAGAAAGATGCCCACTAGTAAGACAACCTCCCCCAAACAATTGGCTTCCCAGTAGGTAAAGAAGCCAAAATGTCAATTTGGAGAGCTTAATCGACTGCTCACTATTTGTATAAAATTCCAAATGAAAACCTACGAAGCAGAGAAAATGTTTTCAGTGACGACCAGGAGTGGTAAACCTTTCCAGAGAAACAATGCAAAAGAGAAGCTTCAGCGGTTGCAGTTTACACAGTTCCATAGTTCTAGTGCATTTTGTGCAACACAAAGAGGACCAAGCAGTTGTAACGCTTGTTTTTGCTTTATCACGGAAGCCTTGGTACTACGTCAACGATGGGTGGGGCATAAATATTTTAGGAGTCGACACGCCCGTCCGCGCCCTCATGACGCATATTGCCTTCTTCTGAGATCACACGTTTTAATTATTCCAAAAACTCTCCCGCGTCAAATTTTTTGCAAGGAAGCAGCAAGCAATAGGTAAATATTTGGAGAGGATATAAACCATGTGACTTAGTTTTTGGAAGAATAGAGAGTTGAACAATATTGCGAAAAAGAAACAGTCTACTGCCTCTCGACAAAAATCTTAGTCATTCTACTCCATATGGGCTTAGAATACTTGCGACTAGTCCGACCTCCAACGTGTAACTTCCCGTTATATACCAGTCAGTGGTTCAACGAAGGATATATTACGCACGCTCATTTCTTACTACTATAAAAAAACATAATGCCAATTATCCAAATTTTTTACTAGGGCAAGATATAAGGTCACATGCGCGTAGTTTTGTGCCAATACTAAAAAAAAACAAGGAGAAATTTGACTAGCAATTTGAGCGTTCCATCAACCCCGTTAATCGTGTTCTGTGCGCCTAAATAAGAATAACAAAGAAAGAAAGATCGTTGAAAATTAATAGCATATGAATTCATTTCTTTAACTCACGTAGGTTCCCAAACTGCGAAGAATAAAGACCATAGATTTGGCATTGTTTCTCAAATATAGATAATTGCCTGTCTGAGTAAGAGCTATTTACGAAACCCCATACATGTAAAGTACGAACTCGCTCTTAAATCGTCTTTATAATTACACATTCAGTGTAAAGATCGAATTCCACCGATCTTATTGATTTTATTATTTATCCACGTCTTTTTATAGCCTAGTTAGTTTTTCTGGTTAAAAAAAAACAATATACCAGTGCGTAGTTATCCGGACTAACAAATGATGCTTATTCGTTTATGACATTCACTGCTCCAGCACCTAATATATTGTCATAAATACTTGCAACTTGCCGCATCTAACACAATCTGGCAAATTAATAAAGTCTTTGCTGTGTGTGGTTACGCGTCTCTTACAGGCACGTGTGAGCCTCTTGAAAATAGGAGCAACTCACGGCCGCAAGAGGTATTCGTAAAACATTTTAACATAATTTAACTACGTTAACTGCTCAGGGCAACTTTAAACAAGTAGTAGTGTTAGCATTCTGCTTTCTCCTCGTTCTCTAAAAAAGGTACTTCTTGGATAAAGGTATTGCCAAACAGAAAATTCTATGACACCTAAGTTTTCCTTATGGTGTAGTGGATATAAAAGCGACATCGTGATATCCCGGAACGAATATGCTAGTATTCTGAGCGCCCCATTTTTTATACCTGCTATTGGTTTCGACACTTAAGAGTACACCAACCTACACACTACACGATTGAAATTTGTATAACAAGTTATTGTAGCGTTTAACGCGCCGACGCAACGCAGGCGATGAGGCACGCCGTAGTGGAGGGCTCCGGATTAATTTTGACCACCTGGGGATCTTTAACGTGTGCCGAAATCTCGTGCACACGGGCGGTTTTGCTATTCTCCTCCATGAGAAAAGTGGCCGCCGCGGCCGGAAATCGAACCCGTGACCTCGTGCTCACTTGTAAGAGAAGTGCCGCAGGAAATGTAGCATCTTCATGGTGTAAACGGGTATTACTTTCTTCCTATAGTGGCAGGCGTCCAGCGGAAGACACGTTCTCTATTTTTTATCACGATTTTTTTTTGTTTTCTTGCGAGGTTTTTGTCTCGTTTATTAGTATGTATGGACGCCTGGGCCAATTGCGCTTAATTGTACTGTATAGACACATCTTGGGAGAGGGTGATATGCTGCTCAACTATCTCTTCCCTGTGTAATTACCATACCAAAAGAATTTCCCGAAATACTTATAGGAGGTCTCTTACACTCGTGCCTATGTTGAAGGCCAGAATTCTTTTCCCAGGTATTATTTATTTATTTATTTATTTATTTATTTATTTATTTATTTATTTATTTATTTATTTATTTATTTATTTATTTATTTATTTATTTATTTATTTATTTATTTATTTATTTATTTATTTAATACATACTGCGGACCACACTTCGGTCTAAGCAGGAGGGCATGGTAAAATGAAAAGAGCAATACTATTATATTACATACACAAAAAACAATGCAAAGTTACCCTGTATCGGAAGTACTTCATTCCGTTACCTGGTTCCAGTCTGAAATGGTGCGTGGAAAAAACGAAAATTTGAACGTGTCCGTTTTCGCGAAGTACGGAGTATGTGCATTTGGTTGGTGATGTCTTGTCGGTCTTGTGTTTAAGGGAGAAAGAAAAGGGGTTGGATGAAGGGCAAGTTTGCGATCATGTAAAAGAGACAGAAAATCAAGGCGGTACTTCTTTCTGCGGTCATGAAGGGCAGGAATATTATTAGCTTGAATTAGGTCTGAGGGGGCGTCCGTTCGCAAAAACCTAGAATAAACAAACCGAAGGCCTTCCGCTGAATCCTTTCAAGTTTCTTAATGTTTTGTTTAGTATGGGGGTCCTACACGATACTCGCATATTCCAGCTTCGGCCTAACGAAAGAAAAATGACTAAGAAGCTTAGCGTTTGCAGGGGAATTTCAGATCTTATATCTTATAATAGCTTATAGCTTATATCTTGCGATAGCTGTAGTTGTCGCAAATAATCCAGTTGTGGTGGTCCTGGGGTTTTGTCCTAATTGGGCATTTCAGTGGACCGTGGTGCGGATCACACACGCATAAATATACATAATTTTCTTTTCTACTCAATTGGTTCGTTCCTTACATAAGCTTCCCTGAGAAATACGTTGTCATTATGGATATAGACGGACCACTTTTATCCTGCTAACGGCCGGCAGTTTTCAGCGCCTCGTGTCAATGATTTCCTGTTTCATCCGTCCGCCCTTTTTCTTTGCCATGGACATGGCATTTTGAGCATAATTTCCTAAGGCTTTCGCAATAAAAACAACCAACGGCCTCGGTGAACATTTTGTGTTATCACTTGTAATACCGTGGTAATTATAAAAACAGTTTATGAATAAAACATGTACTTGTATCCAAAAGATAGATTTTGGCATTAACTGGTGCATTCCACTTACTCCGGCTGGAAATGGTGTACACAAAACTATTGGTAGAGCCCACGCAGACGTTAGTGGCATTACAAATATCGGCTGCTCCGTCGTCTGGTCGTCTGATCCGGCTTATTGCTACAATAAATGAACTCATGAACAAATCTTTTGCCAAAAAACGTCTTGCTCTTCCGCACTACAATTTCCCGCAACGTTCTGATTTTGAAGTTTTTTGGGAAAATTGTAGCAGACGCCAGGAATGCGCTGTTGTTCTACAATTTTACAGGCTTTGTTCCGTGTGTTGGGATAAAACTAGCGGGAATATTTTCGTCCCCGCAAGAGCTGAAATAAAAAATTCCTACCCTACAACTGTAGGCGTAAGCTGATTTATTGGATTTCTTTAACGGTGTTGCACATGAGGTGGTAAAGAACAACTTCACCGCTACATTCGATTTTCGTGCTAAATTTAAACGATCTCAGTCCACCCTTTCCGCTAGCAAAAACAGAAAGAAGCTAATTTTTGCTCCATGCTACGATTACCGTACGGCACCTTCCTGAAAAATTGGCCGCGTATCAGCTCGTGTCGTTGCAAATGTCGTCAAAAGACGATAGTCTTTGTATACATTTGCAAAGAAAATGCCCTCTTTTGATTTCCCGCTCACCTCTGATGCTGTTCCTGTACCGTCGCACTCAACCCAAGGTAAACACACTAGAAGTTTGCTCATGGGGATTTGAATTTGCCGCATTCCACTGCCACTGGACGGCTTCCGCGATGCCAGCGCTGCAGTACGGCAAAGACGCGCGTGAATCGCGGCGGTCGACTTGGATGTTTATAGAACCGCGTCGCCGTGCTTTACGTGCGTTCCAAGCAGAGCATGGAACCAAGCTAGTGGAACGTTTCGTTGCTGTTCTTGCGTGATTTTGCACATGACGCCAGGATGTGGAGCAAACAAAAGCAGGTTCGGTTTTCTGCAGTAGATGTAGAATATCACTTGCTGTCGAAAAACCAAGCAATCATGAATTTTAATAAAGAAACACTGTAAATATCCCTCTTGTACAAATTTCCTCTCTTATATTTGCGTAATGTCTTGCTCTTGTTCAACAATGTTGACAAGTATGTACATATAAACCGGGCTTAGGCGTTTACATTTCGCTGTGGGTATATAAGACTATTGCACAATAGCTACTTTACTTTAGTCGGGTCGATGAATCGAGTCACGGACAGACAGACAGACAGACAGACAGACAGACAGACAGACAGACATACAGACATACAGACATACAGACCAAAATTTCTGGGTTTAAGTAGCCCACGAAAGACTATCTTCTTTAAAACAACTTGCCGCTTATTTTCTACGATGGTCGTTCTAGTGTATGCGCATTGTAAAAGGTCGTACAGGTTTTTACGTTCAAACCTCGTTGTTAGTCTTCGAAATTGTCTCGCCAAATGCGTACTAGAGGGAGAATCCATACTATTGCCCATGTTTTGCATAAACGCAAAAACACCTTTTGCTGTGAAATGCTCAGATCTGGCCGGGGAGATTGGAAATTCGGAAACTCAAAAAGCCGGTATTCAATCAATGCATTCTTCGAGTAATAACTTACGGGGTAGAGACATGGAGTGTCAAAAACCACTTGAAATAAAACTTAGGTCGGGCCAACGCGCCATGGATGAAAGAATGCTAGTGGTAATTCTGATGGATAAACGAAGAGTCGCGTGGACTAGAGAACAGACTAGGCTGGAGGGCATTCTAGTTAAAATTAAGCCAAGAAAGCAGGAATTGGCGGTTCACGTAATGCGTATGAGGGACAACAGGTTGACCATCCGTTTAATAGAGCGGCTGCCAATAGACCAAAAGCGCAATAAGGGTTGAGCGAGAGCTCGATGGAGTAATCAGCTACGAAAATCTGAGGGGAAAGCCTGGACTCAGCTAGCACTCGATAGGAGTGGGTGGTGATCTTAAAGAGACACTTTTGCCCGGCAGTAAATACAACCGCGCCTGTGCTGCTGCTGCTGCTGCTGCTGCTGATGATGATGATGATGACATGAGGCCCTATCTTTTTGTTCTGAAGATAAATTGCGTATGAAAGACCTACGCGAGATCCGTTTTTCATTAAAATAACGTAGAAACTTTAATATTGATGCGACATCACTTAAAAAGAATGAGCGAAGATGAAACGGATTTATGGGTGATTTAATAGTGCGCGGATGACTAACGACGACTTGACAAAGACACAACACGTCCGCCCTAGCGCCTTGCAATTTGCCGCTTTGGTACCAATTAGCCACTTCAGTTGTAGACACCCGTAATGGCTCATACAAATATCCCGCGTGTGCATTAATATCAATTAGCGTCACGCACTGGGTTTGAATAAAGAAAAGGAGTGGGAGGGGGGGGGGCGCTCTAGTGCCTGCAATCCATCACCTTCTGTAATCTTCGCGCTCGTCGAAAAATTACTACACACACGCCAGCAGCGTTGCAAAGAACAAAGTAACGTTTTTACTTTAGGTCGCAATTATAGTTTGATTGATGGCTCGGGCAATGCCCCATAAAAGCGGTGGCTCATACACACGATGGAAGCTCGCCCACTCCTGTGACGTGCGAGGCAGCTGACGTATTACTCGCACAGGTAACCGTTCACCTGTCCAGCCCTCGCTACCAAGCCATCGGTTTCAGACACATTGTTAGCTGGTATTTTAGTATATTTGAAACGGCTGGCTTCCTGTTTTCTTCATTAAGCTATTTTGTAAGCTTTCACTGTGCTTTACTTTTTCTTCAACTCTAAGGATGCTTGTCGACTTCTGAACTAGTTCCAGCTGCTGCTTGTGGGGCGCTTGCGATAAGTAATTTTAAAATTGAGCGGGCTGAATTTTTAAGTATAAAAGACGGCCCAGTTAGTAACTGACCTAGTGAAGAAGCTGCATTAAAGAAACCAAAATAAGCTTAGTAAACACTGTGCTCAGGGAAGCGAAGAAAATGCTCCTCCAGTGACGCTGGGCTTTTAAGGACGAACAGAAAGCAACTTAATAATACCACATATTCCTTCACATAGCGTCCTCTGAATATATTCTGTGACGGGATGTGACTAATGCTGAGACGGGCGTTACGAAAGCGTTCCTGCCACCAGTGTATCAGTTTCTGAACAGCACCGTCTCGTTCAATTCGTTCGCCGTCCCTGAGCTTTCTGCTCGACCGCGTCGGACGTTTTGCTACCCAGGCATGTTAGCTTGTTTTACTTGTGCGGTAGCGACGCATTTCGCTTTAGCACTGGTGCCTATAGCTGCGTGAACTCGTGCCCGAGCCTCGTGATCTGGGGTTTCAGACGTTTCTATGTATTTTACAACAATTTTAAATGCAGACCATTTCAGTAACTCACGATGTCACCCGCGTTGACGTGCGTAGTCCGCACCGTCATTGTCCCTACTATATAAAAAGAAAATACTATCCGGCGCCAGGTTTCGATCCCTCGACCCTGCGGCCGGAACGCAATGTACATGGTGCTCTAACCACTGCGCCACAAAGCCGACTTTTTTTTTTCTTTACTGCATGGAAAACTTCCCTTAATACAGCCTACGAAAGTTAGGAGTCATCCAAGAAGATGCACATCACTGCAGCTAAAATAAGCCGTCCGTTAAAACTCTGGCAAGCAGACGCACGCGTCCAACAGATGCAGCCATTCTGGTGGGTCACTTTGCGCCGCATAAATGCTCCGCACCAACGCAGTTTGCTCCCGAAAAATGTACTTCGTTGGGCGAGGGGGTTCCGCGTGCCTGTCCGTCATGCGGCACTTCCACAAGCTATACAATCCGATCACAACAAACATATCATAGGGCACTCCAGTAACATCTCTAAAAGGCAAGAACCGAATTGTATAAGGGGTAATGTTCATGTCCTTTTTAAGAGTTCGTTGCAAGGGACGCTATGAACGCGCCTTATATCGTTGACTCATTCAAATTACTGCTTACGGCGCTCTCTCGTCAGCAGTTGCCACAAGTGCAACAACATTAACGTAACGCAAACTACTTAACGTCGTGCGCCCCCGGAAATGCTCTGCATTTGATCGTGCCCCTCGCGAGGGGGATGTTTCACTGCGTCTTCCTACTGGCCAGTACACTCGTCGCCATCTGTCGGATGTTGTGCGAACCCTTTGCGGCTGATGGCGCGCGATTTGAAACGACATTTTGCAACCATACTTGAACCTCAGAGGGCCATGCATTGACAGCAGACGGGAATCCTGTAACGTTTACAACAAATCATGACAAGTATATGAATACCGGCGTAGTGATAGAGTCGTCCTAGCAGTCAATTTCAATATACATTTTTTTCAGAGATTCCTAGAATAAATTCAGACCTACAGAGCATTCTTAATTTCACATACGTACAAGCTTCGCGCACGTAGAGCTTTAACGGATTACCAGTGCGCATGTTCAGAACGCAATGGGGCGTCGTGAGTCTTATGGACGTGCGTGAGATCTGAATTTTTAGGTTGTTGTCTTTACGTAGTGTCCTTGCGTAGACTTTACCAACAAGGCGGCGCCCTGCACGCCCGCTTCACTGCACTAACAGCTTCGCAGCTAATTTCTGGCTGCGATATCATATTCTAAGCTGTCGATTTCGACTACAGTTTGCCTATTCTAGCGATCACTCAAACATTTTGCCATATCACGCGTTTTATAAAGCAGGGAGATGTAAGGTCTTTGCCTACATATTTCAATCTTGAAATATACATCACATGAAGACCCCTCCCTTTACTTTGAATAAAAGTTAGTGCCACTTTCGGTTATAAGGATACTGGGAGAACATGCTCTCAATAGAGTGCCCTCCAGCTTTAGCACCGAAAATATTTGCCAAAGCCAAAATAGCCCATTAAGAATAAACTTTGCATGGTCATTTTTTTTTTAATTTTAACTGTGCGCTGCATCACGTTTCTCGATTCGCGTTACCCAAATCCACGCGTTACGCTAAAGAAGGGTAATTTCTTTCAAGTATTGTATAGCACCTCATAATTTTACACCTCTTCTCATCGCCGTAAAATACTGCCCCTAATATGCCACAAATTTCAAAGATGGGCGGGGTGAGAGAGAGAAAACATTTTATTGAGCTCAAATGTGAGAGTGGAACCCTAGTCCGGGAATCCATACGTTGCCCTCGCCGTCTTGGCCCGTGTCACCAGGAGAGTCTGGTCCTCCGGTTGACAGCTGGTCAACAGTGTCTCCCACAGCTCGGGAAAGGAACAGGTGGAGAGGGGTGGTAGGGCTGGGTTGTGAGCGCATTCCACAATTATATGCTGGAGGGTACCTAGCTGTGGACAAAACTGGGGTGAATTACGATTACTAAATATCATAATTACGGAAAACTTGGTGTCGGTGGGACCAACGAATTCCTTAAAACATGGCTGTCAGCGCAATAGGAATGAAAAATAAGTGTCCTCAGTAACGCTAATTCAATTTCAGGCCTATTGAAAAAGTAAGTCCAAATAAGTAGCCAGCTTTACAAGAACAATTTCAGGATCCCACTATTCTTTAAAGCATGTTTAGGCTGATAGTGTATGTTTTAAGATCGATGAAAAAGAAAAAAACACGGGTGAGAAAAATGGCGCAAAGTAAAAACAATGGCGAGGGTGCAACGACCGCGCATGATTCACTGGAGGCGTACACGAGTCATTTCAACAGGATTATCGCAAAATTACCAATGCGCGTGTACCTTTAATAGCGTATTTGTAATACCAGCACGGGGGGTCAGTTAAGCCTCTCAGTTTATAAGAAAAAGAAGAATACGAAATAGTGTATTCGCATTCCCATGCATAAGCAGCCATAAGTGCCTATTTGGATTTTCATTACACTTTTATAGCAGATAAAAGCACTTCCCGAGTCTCGCTAAATGCGTTGTATTGGATCCTAAAATTACATTCTTATCTCTAAAGCGCTTAATAACCCCTAACTTCACAAGTTTCCACGCCATCAACCTTGACATGCCCCCCATTTTTTTTAAATTTAATCTCGCCGCCTATGTCGTTTTCCAGCGACCCTGGAAAACAAGTGTAGAGCATTATAAGCTCTTCTTTATTTCCCAAATAACAGCAGCTTCGCTGCCAAAATCCAAGCAAGCAATTCCCGCGTCAATGGCCTGTTTGATGTTCTCCACGTGGCGCTCATATTTTCTACAGCTAGCAAGAGTACACAGCGCCCAGCTCTGATTAGGTTTTTTTTCAGGTTGGAAAGCTTTGGGCCGAAATTAAGAAGTATAGTGGGAGTTGTCTACAATCAACTAAATATGCTCTTAAAGTAGATCGTACTGAAGCCGAAACGTGGCTTGTACTCTGTTGGACTCAGTAAGAGACAGAGCGATGAACTGCTTTAAAGTAACTGATCTATGTCGCCAATATTCTTGCATTTATTTTGTGTCTGGGTCCTCGCGTACGAAGTTTAGGAATGAAAAGAAAGGAACGGGTGAAGAGATGACAGACTGGAGGCCACCGTTCCGAGGTGCTGCTTCTTCTTTCTTTACCACTTCATCTTCTTCTACGTACTCCCACCAGGAAGCTGCAGGCAACATCCTCCCCACTGGGAAGATGCAGGCCCAGCCCCATGAACCCCCTGTTCAACATCAAACCCTCTGGAGGAAGATGCAGGTCTTGTCTGCAGAAATTGTAGTTTTTAAAAACCTCTCCCTTAACGAGTGCCGATCATGCAAGTCCTTTTCCGTCACATCGTCGGTGCCATAGAAAAGTTTGACGCAGTTTAGAGCTGTTTTCTTGCTCGACTTTTCCTGTGCCAGCACCGTGCGAGGATCCCACTTGAAGTTCGTCTTGAAGAGCTCCTTCCACAACTTTGTCTCTGTAGATCGGGTGGACGCACGGGTTGGCATTTCTCACGACTTGGTAAGGCCTCTTCTTTCGGAAGTGCTTCCGCGAAGGCATGGACGTTTGCATAGCGTCGGGTTTCTCGCCACGTTGGTTAATACTAGGATGGTACTTCTTACAGTTCTTTGGTGTTACCTTGCTGTCAGAGCAGTCTTCGAAGCCCATCCTGTAATCACGTGCACGGTTTACCTTTCGCAAGCTCCGTTTTCGTGAGTCTGGCGTAAAGCCAGAACATTTTGGAACATGGTTTCTAGCTCGAAAATCAGTGAGGTTATTTTTCATGGTATTTTGTTCGATCTTGCTAGGACGCTTGCTTACCCCGTCCGTGAATACTCACGAGTAGATGGTGATTCTTCATTCGGGTTGGTTTGAGATTTGTTATTTGTGGATGTGAGCTGCAGCACCTCCTTACAGGCAGGAACGCTTAAGTCGGTCACTGCACTGTTACTCGGCGAACCGTTCACGTTAAGTATGACGGACGTCATTCCTTGCTTTGGGATTAAGTCCCACCGAGACATGGTACTTGGCACCGCTTCAGCAGCGGTCTTGTGAGATGGCTCCGCTGCCGTCCTGTACGTTGTTGGCTTGCTGGATGCATACGTGATATAAGTGCGTCTTTGAAGCTGTGATCGCCTGCGGCGCTCTTGCCGGGGCGATGGTTCCATGCGCGCCGGAGTACTTCCTTGCTGATGGGAATATTGCTCGTTGAAGTTGCCAACGCTTCCCGTTGGTGTTCGGAATTTGGATACAGACGCTTGAGAATTTTTTGCTTCTGGTTTCTCTCTTGTGCTGAGCACAACGCTTCCCGTAGAAAAATAGACGATTCCGGGGGGTTGGCTGACGACTCTGATGCTGCGTGTCCTTCCCCCAGGGACACGCAGCAGCCGAAGACGTAGCAACTCGGAATGGCGGCCTACAGTATTTGTCTTCTCTTTTCCCGTCCCTTTATTTACGAGGATCATTTGTTCTCTGTACTTTGGGGCAAGCACGCCAGTATCACCGAAATACTTATAAACGGGGCAATAAATGCCAAATTGCCTTTTGTGCTGTCTCGTGGGATTTCACTTTGAATGTTTGGGTGCCGGAAAGTAAATAAATCATGCTGTTTTTCTCGGTTACGACTATTATGGTACAGCCGACTGCGACTTTCACCTACTGTCGTTCAATAAGTCTGTGTTGCACTTTTGGAGGCAAATGCTTGGAAACAATAAACCCGTACGCAGATCAGTGTTTTAGTCATTTCAAATTTTTAGACAAACCATCAAACAAAATGCAGGCTTGGTTCAGCGCGGAGCTTGGCGTAACAGCAAAAGATCTTGCAGTTTTTGCGCCCGGAGGTAATATAAAAAAACTGCACCTCAACTTATTTTTTCCATGCCCCTTGCACGTTGCAGCTTTTCTTTTGTGTTATTGGCAATCGCCGACCATCGGCAGCGCCAAGAAGCAGGACTTTGTGATTGTGGGTGTAGTGAAATAAGATACGTTTGGGCAAGTTACGTAAAGTTGTGCATGACAGGAGTGCCTCTTGAGGACAGGAAACGAGCTTCCTGGATCAGGGAAAAAACTCGAGTTGATCTGATCATAGTTGAAATGATGAAAAAGAAATGGACTTGGGCTGGTCATGTAGGGAGAAGAAATGATAAGCAGTGGACAATTAGTATAACTGGGTGGATTCCAAGATCTTTGTCTGTGAGAAGGTGAAGGCCAATAAGACGATGGAGGGAGGGAATATAGAAATATTCGGCGCCAAAGGGTGAACTTGGGTAGCGTAGGAAAGCAGTGGTTCGAGGTCAATAGGAGGAGGCTTCGTCCAGCAGTGGACACTAGTAGGCTGTTGTTGATGATGAAGATGATGAGCCACTTCCCAATTAACAAAGATTTAGAAGAATCAATACCGTATTTCGGACATACGTTTTATCATATAACAGACGGCTGTGCATACTTGTAAACTCAAGACAGTGTAAAGGATTGTCAGTTTTCCGTGAATACAACGGCCTTCGGAGACAGAAAGAAGCTGAGCAAGTTAATGAAACTTACTAGTCCCAAATGTAAACTAGAGTATATTTTTATCATTGTAGTATTAACTTCAGTTGTAGAAGTAATTTTCCTTGTTTCTTGAATGTTTTTTCTGCGAATTTATGCGCGTATATAAAATGCACTCCACCGCGAAAAAATAACCTGAGGCATCGTACAAACCAATATCTTCATTTGCATTCAAGCAATATAGGCAGGCACTAGCCGTTTTTAAACAAAACATAACTCACAACATTGTGGCAGTAACAAATCATTGCGAAAAGTCAGGAGTGAGTGAGGTACAGAAATCGCTCACAGGCGGCGTTCGTTACTGGACTGCCGTGACGCGGCCCCACATTTTCTCGGTTGTGCTCTTTACTAGGCCACTACCACGCTACTCGTTTCGAGGCCTTACGGCCTGCCCGCGCTGCGCGGCCGGGCCCTCTCGGCTTTCGCTCGCGAACTTCTGTTCAAGTGCCGCCAGGATCGGCTGGACGGTCTATAGTTAAACGTCCCTGTTGCTCCGCTACGGTGATGTACCACGGCGGGACCTTTGCCTCTATTGACGCTTCTGTAGGTCTTGTCGAGCAGTCCTACAGGATGTAAGCCATCGTGGCCTGCGCACTGCGGCGCAATTTGCATGGGTCGTCCTCGTATTGTTCGGGGCACACCTTCGTGATGACCGAGGTAAGTAAAGACAACGTACACGAAAATAATCTCGTCCAAAACAAATACTAACCAGTTTTTTTTGCGTCATTGCTATCCCGTTATCAGGGTAAGCCTAAGCAGTCGAGAATGCCAACTAATCAAAGCAACACCTTAGCATTTTCCAACAAACTTAGAGTAGTAAATGGGCCCTTGAAATTATTATTTTGTTGTGCTGTGCAACAATTCAGCAAAGTAATACGGTGATAAGCATGCCAGACATGCTGCTCCGACGGCTGTATCTGTTTCGTCGCCGTCCGAAATTTTTTTGAGGCCAATGGTTCCTTCGCAAAGATTATTGCCGCCACCGCTTGACTTTGTACAAATTGTAGCGCAAGTTGTGTACAGACGCGTTTACATAGAGAAAGACAAATATGAAATGCAAGATTAGCACTAGCAAGTACCTGCTATGCGACCTCAGCACTGGCGACCGCTCCTGGCGGTAGCGTATTTCGCCTTTGTAGTCATTTCAGGCCACAATGAGAAAAATTACATCTTGCGAAATAAAAATAAGATTATTCAGGTTACCTTATATTGCTTTATATGTTTTTAATGTACATTTTTCTTTCTACAAGTATGAATCCAGTGGACACCCCTGTACATCTCGCGGTACTTGGAATCAATTTACTGCTAGCCATCTAGGCATACTCCAGTTATGAATACACAGAACCCAATGTATACGAAAGTCACACAAGCTAGTTTACCTGTAATATTTCAATTCAGCCGTTAGAATTTGACAATGCAATCACAGCTCACATCTTTTTTTTTCCTTTTGTGGGACCATGCCGCGCTGAACCACGTTGCAAAATGTTGTGTACAGGATTTAGATTTTCCTTGATATACCTCCTTCGACAAAGAGGTTCTTACGCAAGAGGAATCAGCTCCCCGTCTTCCTGAACAACACCAGGCGCCATAGCGTGTGGCTGTGTGACCGGACTATTGGGAGCTGCGCAACTTTTAAAGTGAAACAAGTATTTTTTATGCCGTAAGCTTCTGATAAAAGCTTGACAAATGTCCCTTCTTTGTGAGGCGACTGCCAATCGATCGGTGACGTCGGCACCCGAACGGCGGTATCTTCTCCTATGAAACGACTTTTCAGAACCCGATCGGTTTCCGGCAACGCGGCGCCGTTTCAGTCTTACGCCCCCTGATCTACGATCTGGTCTTCTTTGGTAATATTTTGCTCTGAGCCACCTCATTTTTCTCTAGCGAACTTAGGCGCTCCAAATAAGGTTTCGGAGCTCTTGTGTCGATGTCATTTTAGAGAATTAAGGGTACTATGTAATATTCAAGGGTTCTACTTTGCTTCTATCTAAACCATCGTGCAATCGTCCTGTAATGAATCATCTAAAACTGGGGATTGAAGTTCTGCTCTCAGCGCTGATATTTCCAACGTGTACAGAGTAAAACCAGTGTTCGGTTGTCTAATATTTAAACGGGATGCTCTCACACGTTTGGACAGCTGACCCTGTATTTTTAATGACAAGAGCATCGCCCGCTTCATGATGGCAGTGATTGCGACGCCTGTTTCATCCACATTTCGTAATCAGGGGCCCCGAGCTTAACCGGGATCACCTGACTGTATCTTAATTTCAGGGCGCATTGGGCCTGGTTACCAAGGCAACCGATGTTCGAGACTGCCGATATAGCTACGCCCTGGAAGGTGTTAGAATACTAAGCTCTGGGCGCGGATCACGTTCGCCAACGTTGCCGCTTTCCACCACGCATCGCCGAGGGACCAACCGGTCACGTGAATAAAATGCTCGGGACGCTAGCTGTTGGGGGAGAGTGGCCGGAGTAGAAGGAAAGGGCTTGGTTGGCCGCTCGCAGCTAATGCGTTTGGCATTCATAAAATACAGGAGCCGATAATGCAGAATATAGCACTGCAGTTAAGAACCTCCGGCAGATTGGCTTTGCCGCAATTTGTGGCAGCGGTGGGTGTAGTAGTAGGTGCAGATAACTTGCTGAATAACGAGGCAAAGCATAATAAATAGTGGCGAAACATCATCCACAGTGCGGAAGGATGCAGTAGTGTACGCGTAGTTTTGCATGTTGCAATCCGGCAATGCAGGAGTGTTCGGGTAGGTTGGTGCGCTTGTAACCATTACCATCGTCTGTCGCGGATAGAAAATGTTGCTGTGTTTCCGAATCCCCTAATATTTCCTATGCCATTGTATTCCCTACGAGCGAATAAACATTCCGCCAGATTTAGTCTCAAACTATGACCCTTAACTGCTAGTAACCGTAATTCCCGCCTGCTCCGCGCATACGTTTTTACTTGTTTGCGCACCGAGTAACCGAATGTTAGTGCCTTTTAGTGTTTTTGATGCTTTTGGTTGTTGTTCCTTTTGTACTGTGCTAAAAACGCAAATTCACCAACCAGCGGTTAGAATCACGTTTCACAGTCGTATTTCTAGTACAATTTGCCGCTTTTGTGGTGTTCTTCTTACTTCTTTTATTGCCTTTTACGCTGTTGCGCAATCCCATTTGCAGGGCGCTTAAGTTCTCTGTAGTATTGCCAGAAATCAGTGGTAGGTTAGCGATTCCTCATAGTACTCTCCACAGGTCCTTGTTTATTGTGGATTGGTAGATAAAGTTTCAGCATTCAAATATTACTGACAGTTGAATAGCGCCCACCCATACACGCATTTCGTTGAATAAGTAGAATCATTCATACATGCAACATATAGTATAAGTGCTTCTAAGGCCGCCCTGTTTAAACAACTCTTTCTTCCACGGCAGCTAGAAGTATTGACAAGCGGTATGAGCCCCAATATTTTCTGCAGTATGGACTAAACTGAACCAAAATAAAATAATTTTAGCAACCATGCTTTAATAGAGGTTTCAAGAACCATAAGCACTACGTGGCCAAAAGTTATTTTTGACCTTAATTAGCGCACTACATAGCAGTGGCTGGGTAAGAGATATCATCATTCGACAGGTACCACATGCATCCAAGATTATACAATTTTTATTGTTCAAGGAGATACAAAGTCCTTCCTAAAAAGTTTTTCTACTGCTCAAAAAAAAAGGTGTCAATTCTATTGCCTTTTAATGGTTCTTCAGATAACGTACTGTACCGCAGCACCACCTTCAGATATTCAAGCTCAAATCAGCGTCAAATATCTATTGACTTTGCATGCCCCTCTTGAAGCGCAGAGGCTTGGTTTGCTAATTCATTTTTTTACACCTACTTCCGTCACCCAGAAAACGGTGCACGTGCGATCAGGCTACGCCTCAGTGAGGTAGTATTTGTTCCGAGTCCAAGCCACGAAAACGGTTTGTATGGTATCCAAGCTGCGCGATTGTCGCTTAACGGGGGCCAAAGCCATTTCGCGGATAAAACGTTGCAGAATTATGTCCTTTAGATAGGCAATTGTAACTCGTGGGCATTCCCAAGTCTTCCCCCCAAAAAGGAAAAATGCCAAAATAAATGCGGCGATATACGGGCGGATCAAAATAGTCTCCGCGCATTGACAAGTGCGTGCCATCGGAGGAAATGCTCGGGTGGGGACAACTCTCAGACCTACAGAATGAAGCTCCAGTTAATTGGTCGCATGCGCAGCACTCAAAACAAAGTAATCATTTTTACTCTATTTAGGTTTGGCGCTTCGCTCGAACTTCGACCTACGTTCGAAGACATTTGCTATCATGAGTTTGTGGGTGCGCCTTAATTGAACACTTT
>NW_027526460.1:68177001-68358659 GCF_048455015.1 Haemaphysalis longicornis | reverse complement strand
GTCCTTTTTAAGAGTTCGTTGCAAGGGACGCTATGAACGCGCCTTATATCGTTGACTCATTCAAATTACTGCTTACGGCGCTCTCTCGTCAGCAGTTGCCACAAGTGCAACAACATTAACGTAACGCAAACTACTTAACGTCGTGCGCCCCCGGAAATGCTCTGCATTTGATCGTGCCCCTCGCGAGGGGGATGTTTCACTGCGTCTTCCTACTGGCCAGTACACTCGTCGCCATCTGTCGGATGTTTGTGCGAACCCTTTGCGGCTGATGGCGCGCGATTTGAAACGACATTTTGCAACCATACTTGAACCTCAAGAGGGCCATGCATTGACAGCAGACGGGAATCCTGTAACGTTTACAACAAATCATGACAAGTATATGAATACCGGCGTAGTGATAGAGTCGTCCTAGCAGTCAATTTCAATATACATTTTTTTCAGAGATTCCTAGAATAAATTCAGACCTACAGAGCATTCTTAATTTCACATACGTACAAGCTTCGCGCACGTAGAGCTTTAACGGATTACCAGTGCGCATGTTCAGAACGCAATGGGGCGTCGTGAGTCTTATGGACGTGCGTGAGATCTGAATTTTTAGGTTGTTGTCTTTACGTAGTGTCCTTGCGTAGACTTTACCAACAAGGCGGCGCCCTGCACGCCCGCTTCACTGCACTAACAGCTTCGCAGCTAATTTCTGGCTGCGATATCATATTCTAAGCTGTCGATTTCGACTACAGTTTGCCTATTCTAGCGAATCACTCAAACATTTTGCCATATCACGCGTTTTATAAAGCAGGGAGATGTAAGGTCTTTGCCTACATATTTCAATCTTGAAATATACATCACATGAAGACCCCTCCCTTTACTTTGAATAAAAGTTAGTGCCACTTTCGGTTATAAGGATACTGGGAGAACATGCTCTCAATAGAGTGCCCTCCAGCTTTAAGCACCGAAAATATTTGCCAAAGCCAAAATAGCCCATTAAGAATAAACTTTGCATGGTCATTTTTTTTTTAATTTTAACTGTGCGCTGCATCACGTTTCTCGATTCGCGTTACCCAAATCCACGCGTTACGCTAAAGAAGGGTAATTTCTTTCAAGTATTGTATAGCACCTCATAATTTTACACCTCTTCTCATCGCCGTAAAATACTGCCCCTAATATGCCACAAATTTCAAAGATGGGCGGGGGTGAGAGAGAGAAAACATTTTATTGAGCTCAAATGTGAGAGTGGAACCTAGTCCGGGATCCATACGTTGCCCTCGCCGTCTTGGCCAGTGTCACCAGGAGAGTCTGGTCCTCCGGTTGACAGCTGGTCAACAGTGTCTCCCACAGCTCGGGAAAGTGAACAGGTGGAGAGGGGTGGTAGGGCTGGGTTGTGAGCGCATTCCACAATTATATGCTGGAGGGTACCTAGCTGTGGACAAAACTGGGGGTGAATTACGATTACTAAATATCATAATTACGGAAAACTTGGTGTCGGTGGGACCAACGAATTCCTTAAAACATGGCTGTCAGCGCAATAGGAATGAAAAATAAGTGTCCTCAGTAACGCTAATTCAATTTCAGGCCTATTGAAAAAGTAAGTCCAAATAAGTAGCCAGCTTTACAAGAACAATTTCAGGATCCCACTATTCTTTAAAGCATGTTTAGGCTGATAGTGTATGTTTTAAGATCGATGAAAAAGAAAAAAAACACGGGTGAGAAAAATGGCGCAAAGTAAAAAACAATGGCGAGGGTGCAACGACCGCGCATGATTCACTGGAGGCGTACACGAGTCATTTCAACAGGATTATCGCAAAATTACCAATGCGCCGTGTACCTTTAATAGCGTATTTGTAATACCAGCACGGGGGGTCAGTTAAGCCTCTCAGTTTATAAGAAAAAGAAGAATACGAAATAGGTGTATTCGCATTCCCATGCATAAGCAGCCATAAGTGCCTATTTGGATTTTCATTACACTTTTATAGCAGATAAACAGCACTTCCCGAGTCTCGCTAAATGCGTTGTATTGGATCCTAAAATTACATTCTTATCTCTAAAGCGCTTAATAACCCCTAACTTCCACAAGTTTCCACGCCATCAACCTTGACATGCCCCCCATTTTTTTTTAAATTTAATCTCGCCGCCTATGTCGTTTTCCAGCGACCCTGGAAAACAAGTGTAGAGCATTATAAGCTCTTCTTTATTTCCCAAATAACAGCAGCTTCGCTGCCAAAATCCAAGCAAGCAATTCCCGCGTCAATGGCCTGTTTGATGTTCTCCACGTGGCGCTCATATTTTCTACAGCTAGCAAGAGTACACAGCGCCCAGCTCTGATTAGGTTTTTTTTCAGGTTGGAAAGCTTTGGGCCGAAATTAAGAAGTATAGTGGGAGTTGTCTACAATCAACTAAATATGCTCTTAAAGTAGATCGTACTGAAGCCGAAACGTGGCTTGTACTCTGTTGGACTCAGTAAGAGACAGAGCGATGAACTGCTTTAAAGTAACTGATCTATGTCGCCAATATTCTTGCATTTATTTTGTGTCTGGGTCCTCGCGTACGAAGTTTAGGAATGAAAAGAAAGGAACGGGTGAAGAGATGACAGACTGGAGGCCACCGTTCCGAGGTGCTGCTTCTTCTTTCTTTACCACTTCATCTTCTTCTACGTACTCCCACCAGGAAGCTGCAGGCAACATCCTCCCCACTGGGAAGATGCAGGCCCAGCCCCATGAACCCCCTGTTCAACATCAAACCCTCTGGAGGAAGATGCAGGTCTTGTCTGCAGAAATTGTAGTTTTTAAAAACCTCTCCCTTAACGAGTGCCGATCATGCAAGTCCTTTTCCGTCACATCGTCGGTGCCATAGAAAAGTTTGACGCAGTTTAGAGCTGTTTTCTTGCTCGACTTTTCCTGTGCCAGCACCGTGCGAGGATCCCACTTGAAGTTCGTCTTGAAGAGCTCCTTCCACAACTTTGTCTCTGTAGATCGGGTGGACGCACGGGTTGGCATTTCTCACGACTTGGTAAGGCCTCTTCTTTCGGAAGTGCTTCCGCGAAGGCATGGACGTTTGCATAGCGTCGGGTTTCTCGCCACGTTGGTTAATACTAGGATGGTACTTCTTACAGTTCTTTGGTGTTACCTTGCTGTCAGAGCAGTCTTCGAAGCCCATCCTGTAATCACGTGCACGGTTTACCTTTCGCAAGCTCCGTTTTCGTGAGTCTGGCGTAAAGCCAGAACATTTTGGAACATGGTTTCTAGCTCGAAAATCAGTGAGGTTATTTTTCATGGTATTTTGTTCGATCTTGCTAGGACGCTTGCTTACCCCGTCCGTGAATACTCACGAGTAGATGGTGATTCTTCATTCGGGTTGGTTTGAGATTTGTTATTTGTGGATGTGAGCTGCAGCACCTCCTTACAGGCAGGAACGCTTAAGTCGGTCACTGCACTGTTACTCGGCGAACCGTTCACGTTAAGTATGACGGACGTCATTCCTTGCTTTGGGATTAAGTCCCACCGAGACATGGTACTTGGCACCGCTTCAGCAGCGGTCTTGTGAGATGGCTCCGCTGCCGTCCTGTACGTTGTTGGCTTGCTGGATGCATACGTGATATAAGTGCGTCTTTGAAGCTGTGATCGCCTGCGGCGCTCTTGCCGGGGCGATGGTTCCATGCGCGCCGGAGTACTTCCTTGCTGATGGGAATATTGCTCGTTGAAGTTGCCAACGCTTCCCGTTGGTGTTCGGAATTTGGATACAGACGCTTGAGAATTTTTTGCTTCTGGTTTCTCTCTTGTGCTGAGCACAACGCTTCCCGTAGAAAAATAGACGATTCCGGGGGGTTGGCTGACGACTCTGATGCTGCGTGTCCTTCCCCCAGGGACACGCAGCAGCCGAAGACGTAGCAACTCGGAATGGCGGCCTACAGTATTTGTCTTCTCTTTTCCCGTCCCTTTATTTACGAGGATCATTTGTTCTCTGTACTTTGGGGCAAGCACGCCAGTATCACCGAAATACTTATAAACGGGGCAATAAATGCCAAATTGCCTTTTGTGCTGTCTCGTGGGATTTCACTTTGAATGTTTGGGTGCCGGAAAGTAAATAAATCATGCTGTTTTTCTCGGTTACGACTATTATGGTACAGCCGACTGCGACTTTCACCTACTGTCGTTCAATAAGTCTGTGTTGCACTTTTGGAGGCAAATGCTTGGAAACAATAAACCCGTACGCAGATCAGTGTTTTAGTCATTTCAAATTTTTAGACAAACCATCAAACAAAATGCAGGCTTGGTTCAGCGCGGAGCTTGGCGTAACAGCAAAAGATCTTGCAGTTTTTGCGCCCGGAGGTAATATAAAAAAACTGCACCTCAACTTATTTTTTCCATGCCCCTTGCACGTTGCAGCTTTTCTTTTGTGTTATTGGCAATCGCCGACCATCGGCAGCGCCAAGAAGCAGGACTTTGTGATTGTGGGTGTAGTGAAATAAGATACGTTTGGGCAAGTTACGTAAAGTTGTGCATGACAGGAGTGCCTCTTGAGGACAGGAAACGAGCTTCCTGGATCAGGGAAAAAACTCGAGTTGATCTGATCATAGTTGAAATGATGAAAAAGAAATGGACTTGGGCTGGTCATGTAGGGAGAAGAAATGATAAGCAGTGGACAATTAGTATAACTGGGTGGATTCCAAGATCTTTGTCTGTGAGAAGGTGAAGGCCAATAAGACGATGGAGGGAGGGAATATAGAAATATTCGGCGCCAAAGGGTGAACTTGGGTAGCGTAGGAAAGCAGTGGTTCGAGGTCAATAGGAGGAGGCTTCGTCCAGCAGTGGACACTAGTAGGCTGTTGTTGATGATGAAGATGATGAGCCACTTCCCAATTAACAAAGATTTAGAAGAATCAATACCGTATTTCGGACATACGTTTTATCATATAACAGACGGCTGTGCATACTTGTAAACTCAAGACAGTGTAAAGGATTGTCAGTTTTCCGTGAATACAACGGCCTTCGGAGACAGAAAGAAGCTGAGCAAGTTAATGAAACTTACTAGTCCCAAATGTAAACTAGAGTATATTTTTATCATTGTAGTATTAACTTCAGTTGTAGAAGTAATTTTCCTTGTTTCTTGAATGTTTTTTCTGCGAATTTATGCGCGTATATAAAATGCACTCCACCGCGAAAAAATAACCTGAGGCATCGTACAAACCAATATCTTCATTTGCATTCAAGCAATATAGGCAGGCACTAGCCGTTTTTAAACAAAACATAACTCACAACATTGTGGCAGTAACAAATCATTGCGAAAAGTCAGGAGTGAGTGAGGTACAGAAATCGCTCACAGGCGGCGTTCGTTACTGGACTGCCGTGACGCGGCCCCACATTTTCTCGGTTGTGCTCTTTACTAGGCCACTACCACGCTACTCGTTTCGAGGCCTTACGGCCTGCCCGCGCTGCGCGGCCGGGCCCTCTCGGCTTTCGCTCGCGAACTTCTGTTCAAGTGCCGCCAGGATCGGCTGGACGGTCTATAGTTAAACGTCCCTGTTGCTCCGCTACGGTGATGTACCACGGCGGGACCTTTGCCTCTATTGACGCTTCTGTAGGTCTTGTCGAGCAGTCCTACAGGATGTAAGCCATCGTGGCCTGCGCACTGCGGCGCAATTTGCATGGGTCGTCCTCGTATTGTTCGGGGCACACCTTCGTGATGACCGAGGTAAGTAAAGACAACGTACACGAAAATAATCTCGTCCAAAACAAATACTAACCAGTTTTTTTTGCGTCATTGCTATCCCGTTATCAGGGTAAGCCTAAGCAGTCGAGAATGCCAACTAATCAAAGCAACACCTTAGCATTTTCCAACAAACTTAGAGTAGTAAATGGGCCCTTGAAATTATTATTTTGTTGTGCTGTGCAACAATTCAGCAAAGTAATACGGTGATAAGCATGCCAGACATGCTGCTCCGACGGCTGTATCTGTTTCGTCGCCGTCCGAAATTTTTTTGAGGCCAATGGTTCCTTCGCAAAGATTATTGCCGCCACCGCTTGACTTTGTACAAATTGTAGCGCAAGTTGTGTACAGACGCGTTTACATAGAGAAAGACAAATATGAAATGCAAGATTAGCACTAGCAAGTACCTGCTATGCGACCTCAGCACTGGCGACCGCTCCTGGCGGTAGCGTATTTCGCCTTTGTAGTCATTTCAGGCCACAATGAGAAAAATTACATCTTGCGAAATAAAAATAAGATTATTCAGGTTACCTTATATTGCTTTATATGTTTTTAATGTACATTTTTCTTTCTACAAGTATGAATCCAGTGGACACCCCTGTACATCTCGCGGTACTTGGAATCAATTTACTGCTAGCCATCTAGGCATACTCCAGTTATGAATACACAGAACCCAATGTATACGAAAGTCACACAAGCTAGTTTACCTGTAATATTTCAATTCAGCCGTTAGAATTTGACAATGCAATCACAGCTCACATCTTTTTTTTTCCTTTTGTGGGACCATGCCGCGCTGAACCACGTTGCAAAATGTTGTGTACAGGATTTAGATTTTCCTTGATATACCTCCTTCGACAAAGAGGTTCTTACGCAAGAGGAATCAGCTCCCCGTCTTCCTGAACAACACCAGGCGCCATAGCGTGTGGCTGTGTGACCGGACTATTGGGAGCTGCGCAACTTTTAAAGTGAAACAAGTATTTTTTATGCCGTAAGCTTCTGATAAAAGCTTGACAAATGTCCCTTCTTTGTGAGGCGACTGCCAATCGATCGGTGACGTCGGCACCCGAACGGCGGTATCTTCTCCTATGAAACGACTTTTCAGAACCCGATCGGTTTCCGGCAACGCGGCGCCGTTTCAGTCTTACGCCCCCTGATCTACGATCTGGTCTTCTTTGGTAATATTTTGCTCTGAGCCACCTCATTTTTCTCTAGCGAACTTAGGCGCTCCAAATAAGGTTTCGGAGCTCTTGTGTCGATGTCATTTTAGAGAATTAAGGGTACTATGTAATATTCAAGGGTTCTACTTTGCTTCTATCTAAACCATCGTGCAATCGTCCTGTAATGAATCATCTAAAACTGGGGATTGAAGTTCTGCTCTCAGCGCTGATATTTCCAACGTGTACAGAGTAAAACCAGTGTTCGGTTGTCTAATATTTAAACGGGATGCTCTCACACGTTTGGACAGCTGACCCTGTATTTTTAATGACAAGAGCATCGCCCGCTTCATGATGGCAGTGATTGCGACGCCTGTTTCATCCACATTTCGTAATCAGGGGCCCCGAGCTTAACCGGGATCACCTGACTGTATCTTAATTTCAGGGCGCATTGGGCCTGGTTACCAAGGCAACCGATGTTCGAGACTGCCGATATAGCTACGCCCTGGAAGGTGTTAGAATACTAAGCTCTGGGCGCGGATCACGTTCGCCAACGTTGCCGCTTTCCACCACGCATCGCCGAGGGACCAACCGGTCACGTGAATAAAATGCTCGGGACGCTAGCTGTTGGGGGAGAGTGGCCGGAGTAGAAGGAAAGGGCTTGGTTGGCCGCTCGCAGCTAATGCGTTTGGCATTCATAAAATACAGGAGCCGATAATGCAGAATATAGCACTGCAGTTAAGAACCTCCGGCAGATTGGCTTTGCCGCAATTTGTGGCAGCGGTGGGTGTAGTAGTAGGTGCAGATAACTTGCTGAATAACGAGGCAAAGCATAATAAATAGTGGCGAAACATCATCCACAGTGCGGAAGGATGCAGTAGTGTACGCGTAGTTTTGCATGTTGCAATCCGGCAATGCAGGAGTGTTCGGGTAGGTTGGTGCGCTTGTAACCATTACCATCGTCTGTCGCGGATAGAAAATGTTGCTGTGTTTCCGAATCCCCTAATATTTCCTATGCCATTGTATTCCCTACGAGCGAATAAACATTCCGCCAGATTTAGTCTCAAACTATGACCCTTAACTGCTAGTAACCGTAATTCCCGCCTGCTCCGCGCATACGTTTTTACTTGTTTGCGCACCGAGTAACCGAATGTTAGTGCCTTTTAGTGTTTTTGATGCTTTTGGTTGTTGTTCCTTTTGTACTGTGCTAAAAACGCAAATTCACCAACCAGCGGTTAGAATCACGTTTCACAGTCGTATTTCTAGTACAATTTGCCGCTTTTGTGGTGTTCTTCTTACTTCTTTTATTGCCTTTTACGCTGTTGCGCAATCCCATTTGCAGGGCGCTTAAGTTCTCTGTAGTATTGCCAGAAATCAGTGGTAGGTTAGCGATTCCTCATAGTACTCTCCACAGGTCCTTGTTTATTGTGGATTGGTAGATAAAGTTTCAGCATTCAAATATTACTGACAGTTGAATAGCGCCCACCCATACACGCATTTCGTTGAATAAGTAGAATCATTCATACATGCAACATATAGTATAAGTGCTTCTAAGGCCGCCCTGTTTAAACAACTCTTTCTTCCACGGCAGCTAGAAGTATTGACAAGCGGTATGAGCCCCAATATTTTCTGCAGTATGGACTAAACTGAACCAAAATAAAATAATTTTAGCAACCATGCTTTAATAGAGGTTTCAAGAACCATAAGCACTACGTGGCCAAAAGTTATTTTTGACCTTAATTAGCGCACTACATAGCAGTGGCTGGGTAAGAGATATCATCATTCGACAGGTACCACATGCATCCAAGATTATACAATTTTTATTGTTCAAGGAGATACAAAGTCCTTCCTAAAAAGTTTTTCTACTGCTCAAAAAAAAAGGTGTCAATTCTATTGCCTTTTAATGGTTCTTCAGATAACGTACTGTACCGCAGCACCACCTTCAGATATTCAAGCTCAAATCAGCGTCAAATATCTATTGACTTTGCATGCCCCTCTTGAAGCGCAGAGGCTTGGTTTGCTAATTCATTTTTTTACACCTACTTCCGTCACCCAGAAAACGGTGCACGTGCGATCAGGCTACGCCTCAGTGAGGTAGTATTTGTTCCGAGTCCAAGCCACGAAAACGGTTTGTATGGTATCCAAGCTGCGCGATTGTCGCTTAACGGGGGCCAAAGCCATTTCGCGGATAAAACGTTGCAGAATTATGTCCTTTAGATAGGCAATTGTAACTCGTGGGCATTCCCAAGTCTTCCCCCCAAAAAGGAAAAATGCCAAAATAAATGCGGCGATATACGGGCGGATCAAAATAGTCTCCGCGCATTGACAAGTGCGTGCCATCGGAGGAAATGCTCGGGTGGGGACAACTCTCAGACCTACAGAATGAAGCTCCAGTTAATTGGTCGCATGCGCAGCACTCAAAACAAAGTAATCATTTTTACTCTATTTAGGTTTGGCGCTTCGCTCGAACTTCGACCTACGTTCGAAGACATTTGCTATCATGAGTTTGTGGGTGCGCCTTAATTGAACACTTTTTTTAAATTGTAACAAACACGTGCGCTATCGATCCCTGCATTTCTGTGTGCAAAGGCTATGCTCATCCAGAAAGAAATACGCTCTCCGAAAAACCTTAACATTAATATTTTACTTCATTTGAGAGAGGTATAGTGGGTAGTACCGGAGAGTTGGGATTCTAGAATGTTAAGTTGCAGTAAATGGTGTAGTCTGGAGCACGGGCGCGTTTGTTTTGGTCAACTTCCAAGATTGCACACGAATACAACGCAATGTTACATTCACCACCACTACTCAGGTACTACAAAATGTTTTATGGCTTTGGTTGAAGCAATTAATCTTCGGTGCATTTATTTTGTCCACCGTTCGTGAGCATTTATGCGGCATTTCTGCAAAGTACACCGCATGTGCCAATAATAAAATTAAAATGTTGGATATTGAATCTTTATCGGGAGGAGTAATAGACCAATTTTCTAGTCACTGTCGTCAACTAATGCCCGCACATGCAGCCGACAAGCCACACTCAGTTCTTATAACGCGATAGGTAATTGTTGCTTTGATCTGCCATCGGCGACAGGCACTGTGCCAGTTCTCACACAAACCTTGTCCTCTTTGTTGTTAGCAGAAATGCCGGTAGCGATTGGCGCCTTTAGTAATAAATACGCACATGCCAAAAGTTCCACTCCTGAGGCGAGGTGTTTTTGTTTGAGCAATCACTGAACAATAATGACGATTTGTGTTTTATTGTATATTCACTCTGCACTTCCCGATACATAGTGCGAATTTGTCGGTGCTCAAATCACTTGCAATTATTCTGTTTACTTAATTACCAGTGAGACATTTCATCAAATTTCAAGGAAATGTTTTCTTGCCTCTCTTTTTCTACAGTCAGCCGTCCCAATACTATATGCACATGTTTAAAGCTTTCGTGCGAGTCGTACTTATCGATGTTATACACATAGGTTTTATTCGCTGCTTTTGTAAGACCTTCGATGGGTCATTAAAAAAGAGATATTACCCATACCACCCATAGAATACCTATAAAGCTTCTGTCCAACAAGTCAGCTCCATTTACTGTCATTACAAACAAAAACAGAATTTCTTTTACATCCCCCGCAGTCCAACTAAGGCGCAGTCCAACCGCAGTCCAACATCCCCGCAGTCCAACTAAATGTTTCCGGAAGCACTTTTTACACCATAATAATTGCTTTCTAAGGCCACCAACCTTCTATTTGTTTCTACCACCGCCGCTCGATGGAAACTAGTTTCCATCGAGCGGCCGTGGTTTCTACAAAGCATGTGCCTTAACATTTCCCCTGTGAAACAGAAAATTTATTTCAACAATCTGGCAGCACAAAACTTATTCGGCGAATTGCAACACGTATACCGCCGCGGTGGCTCAGTGGTTAAGGCATTGCGCTGCTGAGCACGAGGTCGTGGGTTCGGTTCACGGCAGTGGCGGCCGCTTTTTGATGAGGCGAAAAGCAAAAGCGCGTGTGTGTATGAGATTTCGCCGCACATTAAAGGTCCCCAGGGGTCAAAATTAATCCGGAACCCTCCACTACGGCGCGCCTTATTGCCTGCGTTGCGTCGTCGCGTTAACACCTACAATCAATTAAAATTCCAAGACATAGATCAGCTAATGAGAGGTATACACAAACAGTTTGCCTCTCCGTAATAGATGGGAATGAGATAATTTAATTTTTATTGCTAATATGCCCCTGTCCATAAAACCAAGCGAAGCGCAGGTTCACAAAAACTCCCTGGAATGAACTCACCGAAAAACTCCCGCATTTCCACCTAGTGTTTAAAGTGCCGAGGAGACAGCTATGGGAAGAACACAGCCACAAATGAACCGGAAGGATATACTTCAAGCGTCAACGCCTCCACCTTAAAATGCAAAAAGCATTGGTGTACTCGCAGGCAGATTGTAGAGCAGTGTCTACAGCAAATTGCACGCAGAATGAAATATCGATGAATGTTCGTAATAACGTCAAATATTTCACTAGCGCTCTTCTAAAGAAGTATAAATAACTAGCTTGAAAACAAAATTACGAAAATTTGGGTGTCCGCAGAATTTCAATCCGCGGCATTAAAATCGAGACAAGCACTCCCACTGAATGAGTTATCGTCCTCTACGTCGCAGCGAGGACTTCGCGACAGGTACCGGAGCATACAGTAGTGATGTGAGCTAGCAACTATAAATGTACCAATTATGCGAGTATGAAAAGACTTGTGAAATGTTTAACATTCTCATCAATCCGAATGCAGTATTGGCCTTGTCATAGTAACGAAAAAACGAAATAGCTGCAAAGAGGAAAGGGCGTTTGTAACCATCAGAGGATACGGTGAACAATGAGAAACTAAGGCTCTTCCAACTGCTATAACGAAAGGAGGGCGAATAGTACTCGTTTAGTTTTTTATTCACCGCGAACAGCATCTGCAGTGTATAACTAACCATCGGAATTAACACCGTAAATAACACCACCAATATTCCGTGTTTTGAAAATTGACAAATAAAGTTCAACACTGTTTCCTCATTCTCAAGAAGGTTCGCTATTATTAACGTGATTGCTGCTATTGGCATCTTAGTGCTTGGTGAACCTATCGGTTTTCATGCAAACTGTTCTCGAACAGAAAACATCATGCCAGCAAATGCAATACTTCTTTAAAACTAGCTTGTGGTGTGGTCGTCTTTGTCGATTTGTGTTGCCAAAACTTTTTTCATTCAAACGCCCTGTAATGCGTTACTTCGGGTAGTTGCAATATCCCACCACTGCATCACTATATGTGAGTACTCCATTATGAATGGTCTGGGACACGAGCGTTCGGGGCGCATGTCTTGCATGTATGCATGAGCAACTGTCATAGATGAGTTATTTCTCCATTTTTCACCCTAGACATAACCTCCCCTTTTTGCATGCTTCTCGAGGTCGCTCCCGTCTTTTCTTCGCAGGCAAGAAGCGCTCCGTACTCGTTCCAATGGTTACTGGTCTTTTCGTACTCAACGTATTGCGAAAGTTGGTCCCTGCCTTGAGGCCTCCTCAAGTGGCACTACTTTTTTGGATCATTTATGATTACCGCGATCTCATTCTTGGATGACGAAACTTTTTTTAGAGTGCAAGTGGTGTCCTGACAGCCAAGACGACGGAATGATTACTCGTTCTAGTAAAGCAGGCGTCTTTGTCGGTGCTCGACGCCAACCGAAAGTGCGATGCTGCAAAAACGTCTGAGAAACTTTTGTATAGCTGCCAGCGTTTTTAGAACATCAATGTGTGGGATTGCTAGATGCAAAGTTTGGTGTTGCCTTTTGGTTGCCACTTTTCTTGAAATAGTTTTTCTATTCTGAAATCAACTATGCGAGTGTTGTTTAAAATAATCAACATAGTGCTAAGTTACTTTCTCATCTGACCACACGTTTATTTAAAATCATGGCTGTAATACTTGACAACCTGTCTCCATTCTCATTGAAACATTTCAAAGTGACCGGCGATAAGCACATAGCTTAGGCGTATTAATCATAAAACGTTTTATCCATGGGCCCTACTGCAGCGCCTTTCAAAAACTACTATTTAAAACGGACGCACCTTGAAATAAAGCTACTCCATAAAACACAAAAACGTACTGCTCGCTAAACATCCGCTGGATGCGGCCTTCGGTGAAAGGGAACTTTCTCACATAAAATGCGACCCAACCTCCTCTAAATTATTAGCAAATACCTCTATTTTGTGTCCAGGTAAATTACGTACTCGCCTATAACTGCATAAGCTATACGATAATGGCCGTGCAAGTTTTAATTGCTGTAAATTTATATATAGTAAAGCAAAAAAACGCGATAAGCCATTTTCACTGAGTCGGAAACAATTATTGCACTTCACTACCCACTGCCACATTAGCGGTGCCGTGGTGCTTTGTCCTGGTGTTCCCGGATAAGAACCGACAAATGTGCCAATTAACACTTTCACTGCTTCCTACCTGCATAAAGCGCTTTTGAATTCCTAAGTTACCGCTAGCACAAAGCGGTAGTGCGTGCTTACTTTTCTGTGCAGAAACGTCGTCTTCTTCCATGTTGAATTTGTTGCGATTCTTTTTAACGAGGCTGTCACATACGTTCATCACTGGAGCTAGAAAGAAGTGGCCCAACGGCCCCCATATATCTTCGCTCACGTCACGCAATTCGTCAAACAGTTCTCGCAATAAGGAAGTTAGCAAAACCTTTCTAGCGAGTGTGTAAGCAAGCTGATAGTTCTCGACAAATTCCTGGCCATATAATTTAGGTACTGGAATGACTTGTTAAGCACGTCCTACAAGCGTTTCAGGCACAAAAAAGAAAATCCGAACGACATGGTAGGGGATGGCTTTAAAGTGCCTTCAATGTAATTGTAAAACACTCCCTACTGGGATGACGTGTTAGGCATTCTACTTTGTCAATAATAAATATGTAATTTCGGTTACTGGCATACCGGCGTGCCTGCACGCCTCCACGATCTGCTTTACACTTGCGTTCACCTCCGAAACCTCTTACCCACCAAGTAATGTCAACCATAAGATGCCTGGCTCCACGTACAGTAAAACAAGAGCATCCAAAGAAGCAAATAGGTAAATAATAAATCTACTTTGACTTTTTGAAACTTCATGCAGAGAGCAATACAAGTCAAGATGGAGATGAACAGCTGTGTCATACGGTTTTCATTTTTGTGGAATTCGGACTTGCAACGTATTTATTCGCAATCTTACAGGAAGCAGGAAGCGTGGCGGAGAATTTTGCTGAACACGTTCAAATCATTATGTAAATATCAAGCCATTTTTGCATGCATATGCGTGTGCCTGTACTTTCAAGCACACTGGTTGGTGGATGGTTGACTGGGCATTGTATCACCGTAACAACGTTTGTAAAGTAGGTCAATATTTATAGGGATTTTATGCCTGTAAAACCATAACCACGGATTAGCTTTGTGAAACCATTGACACAGCAATGTATTCTTTGCAAGCACGGCTCTTCAGCATTCTCACTTAGGTTTTTATATTTAACAGAAAGTATTCTCTGCAATATGGAAGTAACATCCGGCAGTTACCCCAACGCCTTCGGGGTATTTTAGCTAGCGCTCTTCACTTAAGCGCCCGGTTTCAATGTTCAGAATTCAGCTATATATTCTGAAGCATACAGCAGCATCGCCATCCGACACATGGGGAATTCATGTTTAGTTTTGGCTCGATCTAAGTTTATAATATAGTCACCTTTAGGTGACAAGTATGGTCCAGCACAAAAACAAAAAAAATCATACGCACCAAAGCGGCACCTTTACTTAAAGGAGCCATGAAGAGAAAATACAACTTCGTTTAATTTGAAAGAACTAGGATTCAGTATCTCACTCAGCTCCATTACAGCCACAAAAGTTGTTTTTTTAACGAAAAAAAAGCAAGAAATATTTAAAAACTTTCGAATTTTGCGCCACAGTGACGTGTTATGAGCAAGAATGACGTCATACGGGCCAGCAATAAAACATAATTTTCAGTGCGTTAACTGCACGTTAGCATTCAAGTGATGCGGTCAAACGGAACTAGAGGCCCCATTACAGACGTCCAGTCATGTGTGGTCGCGATAGGTCAGTTAGGCGGCCTCCAATCGCACAAAGAAGGTTCCGTGACGTCATAGAAAAGTTGCGGGAAATTGGCTAGGGGGTCGCGACTGCTTCAAACGTTTTCTTTAATATCTCCGTTATTTGTTCGAAGATTGTGATGATATTGGTATCATTGTTATCGGGACTAAGCACTCTTTCTAATAAACCCAACTTGTATTTTGTCTTCATGGCTCCTTTAAATGTATATAACTATTAATGACTTTTTTCAGGGCACCGTTTCAGACATGGTACGCCCGTCCATACACGAACGTGTTTCTAATATAAATCCCGCACCTAATTGATTGTTCATTGCCATTTTGTAACCACCTAGACCCATTTCATATACCCGACGGCTTCTTTAAGAATCATAGGGCAACTGACAGAATTGTCCTCGTAACAATTTATTGCATCTGAGAGACTTCAAAAATTGAAATGTAATAACATAGGTTCTGTGGTGTCCAAACCACGCTGTTTAAAAGAGATTTGAGAATTGCCGCCATCGCGTGGGGTTTCAGTTGGCCAAGATTTCAATTCTTACTGCACCAGAGTTGTTGCAATATTTTTGGTTATTTATTTCTAGCCTCTCTTGAGAATTTCATTCTTTTGGTTTGCGCTCAATGGAGAAGCGTGTAGGAACTCGGGTGCCACTAGATTTCTTTTTTCTTCTGGCACCCATCTTTAACGAAGCGCTAATCCTAAACAACTCGCCTCTTGGGTTGTGCTCAAAGAAGACGTAAGTATACATATTCGCCTACCCAGATATTTTTTCTCCTTCTAGGGTTCGTTCAGAAAATGTTCAGGGTACATCATTCTTCTGCAGATAAATAGAGAAAGGGCATTTTTTCCCACGTGTGAGCGAATGATTCCTCACGTGGAAAAACCCGGTCGTGTGTGCACGAGCATAGGCCGTAGCTCCAGTCATTGCTGTGTCGTTTGCTGAAAAAATATCAGGCAATACATCAGTCTTTGTGTCGTCGTCGGGAGAGGAGAGAGATGAAACGGGAGCGAGTGCTTCTCATGATATTGCAGTTTAGCCGAGAGCTAGAAGCGCCGAGATGCAACTAGGGTTGCCAACTCTTCAAAGAAGGAAGTAAGACGGGGGGAGGGCAAGCGGACGTTAAAAATACAGAGGCACCAACACGAGTTTTTTTTTATATTGCGGTGTCTTCCAGACCTATCCATTGTTTATTTCTGCTGGTGACATCTTGTAGTAGTACTTACGATGTCTACCTGCTGCTCACAACACCTGCCCTTGTTGGAGAATGTACTCGCAAAAGTTGTCGCACTTCACGCGGAAGTTCGGAAATACCTGTAGCTCTCCCTGGACAAATTCGTGCTAACTCCGTGTTCCGTAGTGTGACGTCTGTTGTCGTACGTGCTTTGGATCACGTAAAAATAAATCACTGGACCGTCAGGAACAAAGCCGGGACATATAGCTGTCGCGACAGGGACAGCATGGGACTCGGGACGCTGTATAAAAAGTTGCGGCAGGCCCACTAAATTCTGTGCCGTTCGTAACCCATAGTGTACCACAGCCCATCTTCTTTCACGCTCTCTGATGTAGAACCCACTAATTCTGTTTTTATTGTTCAGTTCAGGCATTCAAAGTCCAGCCATTATTTGCGCTTACAAATATATTTTTGTTCGCGCCATTCTTACTTCCTATTCGTCACTATTCAGCTCCCAGGTAACATCGTCATCCATATTAACTCATTCATCAAAGAGTTACATTGATTACTCCATACATAAATTTATCAATCATTTTTCAATGGTTGAGTAATTTTCAAACTTGTACAAATGCATGTTGGTATGTTACAACTATTGTTCTCTTTCTTGTCTACCCTAATTGTGCATCTCTGCATTTCTACTAGAATATATTTGTATTGGTATTTTCATGACTGCTGCTGTTTCATATGTTAATTTCTGTGCACTCAAACCCCTATGCAGCATCCGTAAGGGCCTTTATGGTAAACGAATAAAAAAGTAACTCTACAATACTACCTTCAAGAAATGATGCAAAAAGGCTAATAACTTTGCAATTTATGCCTTTTTTGTATATCAACATTGTTTGGAGACCATGTCAAAGACTGCAGTTTTTTTTCATCCCAGCGGCTGCCTCACACTCTTAACTACACCATTGTGCAATAAGAAAATGTACCTTAAAGGAGCCATGAAGAGAGAATGCAAGTTGGCTTTATTCGAAAGATTTCGTGTTTTATAGTGACCCCAGCGCTTGTCCGGATACAAACGATGGTTTATTCACTGAGAAATTAAACAATTTAAGTTAAAATTTTTGATTTTCCCGCTAAATTGTTTGTTTTCGGGGTCGGAAATGACATCACAGAAACCGACCCCTCTGCAGCCTAGAATGTCTTCATTCACGCATCCGCCGTACAGGGTAGAGACACGTATACGCTGGCGCCGCCATTTTGGGTCGCTCGCTCGCCACCGAAGCAAGTCATTGTGTCAAAACCGCGCTAAAATTATCGCCGCAACGCGGTTTACTGAAGAAGTGTGAATCATATTGTCTGTTTCGCGTTGCTAGGTCTCGTGGGAAACGAAAACAACAACGCGTTGAGCACGTTGGCCCAATTGCGGCGGCACGGGACCGTTGAAAGGTTGTCTCCACCCTGTACAGCGGTGTTGGTTTGTTCCCGCGCTCCTTTACGTTACCCGAACCTAGAGGGCGCCACCATACCGTGGAAAGCGTTTGGTTTGTTTTTGCCTGTATTTAAACATGGCTTGTTTTTGTTTTAGGAGAAAATATTCGTTCCCTGAAACAGTGCTCGCTCGACCATGTGGTCACGTAATACACCGTTGCTTGCGTCAATCGGCCAGTGTCGTTTGAGACAACCCTAAGCCCCGTAGTGCTGTGCAGCTAAACCAAGCATGCTGTGCGCAGTACGAACAGCAGTACGCATCAGTACTTCTATGTTTACATGTGCTTTCGTAACTTCCACTGTTTGTCCCATCATTGTTATTGCTTTGTAATGAATGTGCCCTAAATTTAAGCGCAAATCGCTCGTTCGGCTAGTTTGTAAGCTCTACCTAATTGGCGTCTGCCTCTGCCGGCCTCCGCCAATCGCAGAGCTGGCTCGAATGACATCATAGGTTCTGTTGCGGGAAATGAGCTGGTGGGCCGCATGGCTATTCCCTTTTTTCCTAATTATGTAGCTTATTTGAGCGAAGTTAACGTTAAAAGTGGTGTCAGTATGATTCCAACGAGGAAATCTTTTGAATGAACCTAACTTGTGTTTTCTCTTCATGGCTCCTTTAAGCATTTCATGTTGGAAGCGACAGTCTCCACTTGAATGCAACCCGATGCTTGGGATAGTACAAGTACGTTTTTTCCCCTGACGGCAGACTTAAGAGGCTCCCTGTTTGAGTACTAAAAAAACGGTGCGGAATTTGCAGGAACATTTCCGTATACTCTACCTATGGTTACATTATTCCGTTTGTCTGCAGTATAAAACAGGCAGACAGGAATTGCACGTCAAACCGCACCTTCAATCGTGGTAGTCCTGACGCACATTGCGAGAAATAAGTGTTCAAGGGGCGCTACTACATTTGAAATCGGTTGGACAGCGCCTGTCACGCTGCAGCTCTGAGGGAACAGAACTTGCGATTGAGCTAGTTCCTTCATCACTGCAGTAAAAAAGATGGCGCCGCCTACCCGACGAGGACGGAGCCAGAAAAAACATGGTGCCTATAAATGACGCTTCGTTCTACCAGCGTTCTCGTCTACTTAGTGCACTATTTTTCTGCACCTACGAGAATTCTTTGTATAGCAATATGAGCTTTCTTGCACCGTAATGTACCCTCGTCTTAAAATACCGCCCAGTTTGGTGACACCCTCTATGTGGAACTTCATTTTGTTTTATTGCGTGGTAGCTCTACATTAAAGGAGCCATGAAGAGAAAACACAAGTTTGGTTCATTCAAAAGCTTGTCTCGTTATAATCATACTGACACCACTTTTAACGTAAACTTCGCTCAAATAAGCAACATAATTAGGAAAACCGGAAATGGTCATGCGACCCACCAGCTCATTTCCCGCAACAGAACCTATGATGTCACATGAGCTAAGCTCTGCGATTGGCGGAGGCTGGCAGAAGCAGACGCAAATTAGGTAGAGCTTACAGACTAGACTAACGAGCGATTTGCGCTTAAATTTAGGGAACATTCTTTACAAAGCAATAAGAATGATGAAACAAACAGTGGAAGTTACGAAAGCACATGTAAACATAGAAGTACTGATTCGTTCTGCTGTTCGTACTGCGCACAGCATGCTTGGTTTAGCTGCACAGCACTACGGGGCTTGGGGTTGTCTCAGATGACAGTGGCCGATTGGCGCAAGCAACGGTGTCTTACGTGACCCCATTTGTCGAGCGAGCACTGTTTCAGGGAACAAATATTTTCTCCCAGAACAACAACAAGCCAAGTTTAAATACGGGCAAAAACAAACCAAACACTTGCCACGGTATGGTGGCGCCATCTAGGCTACGGAACGTAAAGAAACGCGGGAACACACCAACACCGCTGTACAGCGTGGAGACAACCTTTGAACGGTCCCGTGCCGCCGCAATTGGGCCAACGTGCTCAACGCGTTATTCTTTTCGTTTCCCACGAGACCTAGCAACGCGAAACAGACAATATGATTCTAACTTCTTCAGTAAACCGCGTTGCGGCGATAATTTTAGCGCGGTTTTGACACAATGACTTGCTTCGGCGGCGAGCGAGCAACCGAAAATGGCGGCGCCAGCGTATACGTGTCTCAACCCTGTACGGCGGATGCGTGAATGAAGGTACTCTAGGCTGCAGAGCGGTCGGTTCCTGTGATGTCATTTGGGACCACGAAAACGCACGATTGAGCGGGAAAATCAAAATTTTAACCTGAATTGTTTATTTCTCAGTGAATAAAGCACCGTTTGTATCCGGACAAGCGCTGGGGGCACTATAAAACACGAAATCTTCCGAATAAAACCAACTTGCATTTTCTCTTCATGGCTCCTTTAAACGATCGTGGTGGACCAAAGTATAGATATTGTAAATATGACAAATCCTCACTCTTAACGAATGCTTGACTTTGTATTCTTAAAAAAGTTCCACAAAGCCCTTTTTACACAAAGTGCACGTCTGTGTATTTCTTCCCTCTGAAATATCACAGCCGACTACCAGCGCCCCCTTTAATGCTTGTTGTAGGTTGGCAACAAAGGTGCAGGTGCACCGAATCCCTCAATGCGATCTAACAGCTTCTCTCAGTTTAAGAGAATTTGACCTGGTGGGCGCAGCAAGCCTTTTTTCTTTCGACAAAACCCCGCGTAGACCACCGAAGAGCACCTACGCTGTCTCATGCTAATGCAATTTTTGACGAAATAAGAATGGAGTCGACCTAAGCAGACGTAAGAACAATAGAACAATGCCAATGAAGCCTTTTAGAAGGCTGATCTTGCAACAACGTTATGCCTACATCACAATGACAAGAAAAAAACTAGGTACCGCAGATATGGATGCAGAAATATATTCAGCCGGGGTGCGAAAGGTAAACTAGAAGCGGTCGACCGACTGTTACCAGTGTTCTAGATTCGGTGTATAAAAGGTTTTTAAGAGACTTAAAGGGGGGAAGTTGGGTCGATGAACCCAAACGCAGAGGATTATTTGGGGCCATGATATTTAAATTGTAAGTGATTGTAGTCGTATTGGTGCTAGAAAATCATTGAACAATTTGAAGAAACTCTTGATTGTTCAAACCACGTTATGAAGTCAGTCCTGATGATTTAAAGAGTATGAACCGGCAATCACCAAGGTAATAATACACTGATCGAACTACATTCCATAAAGCGATAATCTACTAGGAGGTCCTAGCAGCTCAAGTTCTCTGTTTCAGCCCCTTGAGGCTTATCATCTTCCTCTGATTAAGGTTAGTATAGCGAAGTATGCCAGTACACTCAAATGTCGTTATAGCAAAGTTAAAGGGCAGCCGTAGTTATTTCGTTATAATATTATTTCGTTCTATCAATTATAAAAGTCTACAGCAATGTATGCTCCGCTAGATACACCGCTATAAGCGTGCAAACAAGAAAACAACCTCGCGGCCCATTGTACCGCTACGCGACCGCGCATGCGACAGACATTGTAGAGAACACTAAAATCTTACTTGCTCAATACGCACACTGCCTTATTTATGTCTGCTAGATATAGTAGGGAGAGCCATGGTTGCAAGGTACTATAGGCCAATCTCTCTTTTCGCTTCCTTTTTCAGTCTTCGAAAAAGTCAGGCATCGTTACCTACTAGCAGCAAGGCGTTCAGTAATTCATTTTAACCAAAACAGCTTTATGCCCCGAGGATCACTAGAATCAAATCTCGCACGTTTTCTAAGTGACACCGGCCCTCCAGTGCTCTCTTGTCAACAGGTAGATACTGCATATATCGACCGTAGTATGGCCTTCGAAGCTGTTAATCAAGATTTATTGCTTCAGAAATTGTCCGCATATGGTCTATCCAGTGAGTTCTCTTGTCGGTTTGGCAGGTATTTAAAAGGCAGGTCTCATTGTGTTTGTTATGAAGGTCTCAAAACGGTACGAAAATTCCTTCTAGGACAATCTACTAAGCTTTTTCTTGTTACCAAAGCTTGCACCCTGGCTCGTTTTTCTTCTGCGGTGTACTTCACTGTGCTCTTGTCGTGTTCTTACTCATATTGACGTTATATGAGTAAAAGAACTACTAAAACCTACTTAAATGCTACTGCTATGCAACAATTTACTTTCAAAAAATTCAAAATTCCCTCGCTTGCTTTATAAACCTGGGGCTAAAGCTTCTCCCCGTTTTTTTTTCTCTTTGGTAGTATATTCTACGGGGCCATTGTTCTAGCTAATAGCGCCCGCGCGCGTAATCGCACTATTATATTCACTAAATCGCCAACTTTATTCACTGAATGTTCGGTTTCCCCTTGCGCCGAAGTGGGAGCTTTAAGTAGGTGATTTGTTCAGTGGTTCTCTCATCACATTTCTAATTACGGTAGAGCAACGAAGCGTGGGACGGGAATTGCTTTAACTTATACCATTTAAGGAGCACAGAACGTGGCACATGTTCAGACTAGAAGATCGGCAGTTCAGCACCCACCCAGTTTACTTTCTTTACTCGATTGCCGTCGTTTGAAGGTTGCGCAGCTTTGCGTTCAATTTTCTAATCTAGGCTTCGAGAGGTAAGCGCAATTAAAAATAGCAAAAGTTCCGGGAAGTATTGATAAGCATTCCCTTCGCTCAGAAGAAAAAAAACGCTTTCAAGTTTGCTGTGGTTCCAATGTTGAATCTACACGAAAAAGGCATCGGGCATTTTCTTCTGGGTGCAGCTACTAGCACCGCAGTTTCAAGATGGCCGCCTCTTCAACCCTGCCACTAATTTTCTAATAGGCGAAAATGTTTCGATTCGTTTTTTAAACATGCCGGTGGGTTGGGCCGCCAGTTTGGCAGCCAAGGTAATCGTAATATTTTTATCTCATTACTTCAACGATCTTTGGCGCTTTTGTTCAGCAATACTGACTTTCCCAGTGAATTCAGCTTTTCCCCTCAACACTATATGCTTTTACAAAGTAGGGCCCACTCTGTCGCATTGTAATCCGCACTAACAGTCCAGAAAAAAATCAAAACGAGGTAGACGCTTACAGAACGAACAAAACCACAAACCACCGCTGCAGTGGTTATAAGAGTATTGTGCCACCGTCTTCATTCAAGTGGTTTAACTCTAATCATAAATTGCGGGGAAGGCGGTTGAGTGTACTCTTAACTAATTTTAATAATGCTGCTGGATCAACATTTCTGAGTAAACCACTCCCAAATGTGGGCGGATGTGCAAATTGTTTTTTTTGGCAATGATTAGTTATAGGACCTTTTTGTTTGCAAGGACAACTGGACCCAGTAACAGCGCTGTAAACTGACAGTTTTATTAAAAGGCTTGACATACACACCATTACTAAAACAGAAAAGTACACTTACGCTTTTCGCGTACGCTTACGCGATTCTGCTCTAATGGCCGGCACACAGGAAATTCCCTTTCTTTTTCAGACAGTGTTAAAGAATCAAACTGCTGCAGTGGTCTGAGTCGATGAATTTCTAAAGCATCGAGCATTTCTTAGGTCGTTGTTCAATGACCACTGCTGCTCAGGCTGCACTTGGTATAAAAGTGTGTGAAACCGCACTCCTTGCAGGGGTATACAAAGTGCACTGTCGAAACGAGCTTCGCGACTTCGTGTTATACCCCAATCTCGTCGTTAACGCATCTCCTTTGCCGCCCTACGTATGTTTGACCGCTGGGTAGAGGCGTTGACAAACACTTTTCAGCGTAAGCTTACAATAAGTTGCTAGAGCTTTTGCCATAATATAACCCTTTTTCGCTTTGAATTCGCTACGAAGGATTGTCACAGAAGCATTTTTGGTGCTGGAAAAAACTATCCGTGACTGGGAACCTTCCTAACACTTAGTAAATTTGAAAAAGAGGATTTGTACTTACCTGATGCGGCATTCTCCTGCTGTGTATGATACGCTTCTCTTACCTTAAGAAATAACTTAAAAAGAAAGCTCGAAGAAGATAATGTTTGCTCTGCCGTATTTTGTTGGCTTAGTGGTAGCCTTAATTAAGCTACCCAGACCATAATTACTCCAGAGCATATATTGCCGTCCGTAAGCTTTCCTCTTAAATGATTTCTGACGGTTCGAGAGGCTTCCTATTTAAAGCTGGAGAAAGCGGCATCAGCTAAATACAAATCCTTAATTCCCCTTCCATACGCGTTACGAAGGTCGCCCGTCACGGGAGGCAAGCGTCAGCGCTTAGCGTGATAGTTCACCACACCTTAAGCAAGCGTGCGAAAAACGTACTTTACTCCCCCTCCGCAAGAGTTACGCATCCCGAGAGTCATGCTTAGGAATCCTGATTTTTCAGAGTGAGAGCACATCACGCTAGGAACAAGCGAGCGAAAAAAATCGTCGGCAGTAACGCTTGCTAAGCGTGAAAACATTTAAAGTTCAGCATACAAACAATGTGCTGATCCTTCCTCTTCCGCCTTGTAGGCATCTTCCAGTCTTTGTAACACACCAACACAAACCACTCAACCACGGAGGAAGGCTTTCAGGTCGCATAAAGACGTGAGACGCTGGCGCAGAAATATCCCATCAGCTCAATGGACTTGGCATCGGCGAAGGCATGAAGCCTGGCGGCGCCTGCAAGCCCTCCGCCCCCCTCTTCTATACATGTATAATAAGCTACCCGATAGTATAATAACACATATAATAATATTGAAATAATATAATAACGCAAGTATAATAAGCTACCCGAAACGTGCGCGTGCTTAGATGTGAATGACCCGGCAAAAAACGTCACGTCAGGAACTCTTTAAAAGGGAATTTCAAAAGAATTGACATTTGACGCGAAAAATTCTCTTTCTATGACTATATATACACGCACGCTAACTGAAGAAACCAAGGCATGTACAGCTTCGATGTCAGAACAGGTGGAGACTTCTTTGGGTAAGCATTAATTAAAAAGTGTCCTTTGCGGAGAAGCTATTTTCGCGTAATTCAAAAATCACAAAAGAAATGGCGAAATATGGCTTAAATTGGGGTGAAAATTCACCGCCATATTGCTTTTGGACATTTCTGAAAGGAATATATTTGTTGCAGCTGTTGTGTGGATTCAGGCATGGGCCGCAGCTTACAACACGTGTTGGTTACTTTTCCATCAGTGTGTTATATGCCCTGTATATAAGCGGAATTTTAGCCAAAAATTTCCTTCTTAAACAGGCTTGCCAGATAAGAAGAGACCTGATTTTACATTGCCTGTTATACTACAAACACACACCTAATTACTTTCTGTGCGCTAATATGGATACAGAAGCTGAGTCAGCTGGTACACATCTGTACACATGCTTTATGGAGAACCAAAGTAGCTCATGTGTATTCAGTGCGCGAGGTTTTACTTTCAACCACCTCGAACTTCAGCAGCGTAAATTTTGCGTTTCAGCAAATTATAATTGCTGCAATTGTATTGCGTGCAGCAGATTGTGTAGCTAATTGTGTTTCAGCACACAATTTGTAATGCCACCCTAAGTAAACTGAAAGTTACTAGACCATAAACTAAGTCGTGAAAGAGGGTAGAGAACATGTTTGGTACGTAGTTAACAAGGGTATCTTTAAGGGGTCCTGAAATACCTTCCGCCGATGCATAGATGTACATGTACCCAAATAAAGCAATGTATTTGCAATCTCCTCCCGCAAGAATTTTGTTAAAGCGATGAGTATTAGCTGAGAAATCGTAAATCAAAAACCGCGCATTATCGTCGCTCCGCGTTTCCTCCTCTTTTCGACTTACTCTCCGCTGTTGACTGCGTGCGAGCCTTGCCTCCCATCATGCTGCGCTCCGCAGCGGTGACGTACTTCCGCTATTGCGCTGCTCAGACTGTCGTCTGCTACGGGCAAGCTTTGTCGACACCATGAATCCCGCACTCCGCTCAAGGCTGGAAAAGCGAACGAAAAATCTGGCGGCATGTATGCGGCGGCCTGGCCTTGCCCTTTCGTGGTGTACGTTGCTGGTGGCACATGACTTTTTATCGGCGGCGAACTCACAGCCGCACGGGGAGGGTCGTGCGCTCATTCCCTTGATGCACCGCGCACTGTTTATCCAAAAAGCGCCGTATCAGATGTGGCCCCGCTGGTGCAGGGTCTTATTTTGCGGCGGTGGTAATTCCTGCCGGCGGCATGTGAAAAAGCCATATTAAACCGATACAGAACCCGTGCACAAAACGCTTCAATCATGTGACCAGTTCAGCTTGGGGCGACGCGTGGGGGAGAGCGGCAACGTTGGCAAAACATGCTCCGCCGCCCCTCTGCGCTTTCTAGCGCTGGAGCGAGCGCCATGTCTTTGACAATCTCAAACATCGGTTGCCTTGGCAACAAGGCACAAACCGCTCCAGAAGTAAGTTACGGTTGCGTGATCCCGGTTCAGCTTGGGGCCCCACCTCGCGACATGAGGGTACTGCAGGCGTACCACTCACTCCATTTGGGAAGTGCGATTGCGTTTGGCATTACAGGAGGCGATGGTGTGTGTGTTGTGGACGCCTTTGTTTCGCGATGAAATGCGACGTTGTGCTTCTGTGGGTGGATAGTGCTTCCCATGGTCTGGATTATCTTTCTCGAGTGACGTACGACTCAACCTCGCACGGGGTATGTGCAGTGTGCGTGGCTAAAAGCCATCGGCTTGTGCGCCACAGTTAAGTGACTTGCTGTTCGTCCCCGCAAAGCACGCGCGACGTGAGTGCCGAATTTATGACGGGCAGGAGGCAACCCATCCTCTGTCAATCGTGGTTCAGACTTTCAACGCATGTTGTGACGTTGTGTTCGTTAGAAACGCATCTCTGGATTGTTTTGAAGTTTAATAAAATGTACGCGTCAAACCCGGGCATTCGGCTCAAGGCGTTCTCTGCGATTGCACAAAAGAAGTGCCACGGGGCTTCAACGCTTTCTTTATGGAACGTACTCAGGTAACAGAATGTCCATGTGGTGTTATGGCCGTGTTGCATTCAATACAAACGGTTAAGCGTTTGTTTTACACTTGTTTTGTTTGTCGTAAAATGCCCAAGCACTCCGGCACTCCGCTTGCAGATCAGCCGGCGAGCCGACGCTGAGCAGACGACTCATCTCTTTGCCGGAAGTGCGTGAAAGAGCTGCCCAATAGCAGGATGTCGAGCTCATGACGAACATCTGGGAATCGATGACGTAGACATGTTAAGATTGCGGCGTCCAGAAACACGAAGGGAAGGTTGAGAAAAAAAAGACAAACTTTGCAACAAAAGTGTGAGCTTTCCGCTGCGCGTAAAAGAGTAATACTTGGCACAGATGACGTTGACGACCCAATCTAACGGTTGCGCTAGTTCATTTAGTGTGCTCAAAATGCCTTTCAGGGCACCTGTAAGCTTTTAAAAAGCCGGTAAAATAAAACGGGTGTCCCAGGGAACACTTCGATGATATTCAAAATGCGCTCTGGTGGCAAACCTTAAAATTGGCTGATGTCTACGTCAGCACTTTGTTAGTTCTGGAACCTATCGACATCTATACAAAAGCTTCAACACAAAGCTTAGCCAAAAATAAACACACCTAGTGCAAGCAAACAAGCTGCGAACCAAAAAGTGGATTTCGAACACACAGTGTGAGAGCCTCCTGAAATTGACAATGGTGACCCTCGTAGCTTATGTATACAACCCCACATTCCGATTCAATGGTCCCGGGAAGAAGAGCGCCGATGTCAAGATTTACTTGCAGGCACAGTAGGCACTCGCCGATGTACAATCGATAATCCACACTTAGATCAAAGGTCCCCGCTGTATTGATTCGAAAACAACTTTGTGTTCTTCTCGCTTGGTGAACAGAGTTGTTGGTTGTGTTTTGTGGTACTTCCTGCATTAGAAGGAACGGTGGCTACGTCGATTATCGGAATTCGATATGTGGGGAAGTTGCGACACCTCTTACTCCGACATCCTGTGTAAAAATCTTCTGTCTGAGAATAGCTGGAGATATTTTCTTCTGAAATGCGGCCTGGGGTTCTTTTTTATTTAGGGTTGACGAAAATAATATATGTCGATATATTCTTGCCTGTACAAGAAAATAATATAAAGGAATACAAGGGTTTTTCTTTTAAACATAGGAAAGCTAAATAACTCATGGCATGAATCCATTATTCTTTTAGGCCTGCATACCAGGCTACGCAATAAGATAAATAAGGACCACCATGACCATAAAACACGCATACAGACAGACATACAGACAGACACACAGACGGACAGACAGACAGAATGATAGACAGACAGGCGCGTGGAAGCAAAAGAGACAGCCAAATAAAAAACTGTGGTAGAAAAGCGTGAAAATACTCAGGCATAAAATTCTCATTGCCCGACCAACGTATTGCGTATCAAAGACATGATGTAGAAGTCGGTGTGAACACGGTGTTTTTGAGAATTTTACGTAGGCTGCTAAACACTACTACTCTTCGCACTGTGGTAAAACCTAACGAGTTGCCTTTTCTTTCATTGTTGGGCAATGTCTGGGAACATTCAATCCATTTTGTGGAAATATAAAAATAATTGCATGCTGAAAAGATGCAAAACTGTTCATTGTGATGTAAAACAAGGAAAAAGCACTTAAACTAGACACGAGTGCTCGTGTCTGTTTCTTGTTTTACAGTGTTCGTGTAAGCGCCGTTTCACTGTTTTTTGATGAACCAACTAGCCCATACTCAAACTATTGCCTTGTGTTTCTCACCGCCAGAAGGTTGGAGTGAGCGAGTGAGCGAGCAAGTGAGTGAGTGAGCGAGCAAGCGAGCGAGCGAGTGAGTGATTGAGTGAGTGAGTGATTGAGTGAGTGAGTGAGTGAGTGAGTGAGTGAGTGAGTGAGTGAGTGAGTGAGTGAGTGAGTGAGTGAGTGAGTGAGTGAGTGAGGGATTGAGGGATTGAGTGAGTGAGTGAGTGAGTGAGTGAGTGAGTGAGTGAGTGAGTGAGTGAGTGAGTGAGTGAGTGAGTGAGTGAGTGAGTGAGTGAGTGAGTGAGTGAGTGAGTGAGTGAGTGAGTGAGTGAGTGAGTGAGTGAGTGAGTGAGTGAGTGAGTGAGTGATTATGCCGGTGGTTTCATTGATCGATTGATCGGAAAGGTAATGGCTGATGTAAATGACTAGCGCAGTCGACGTGAAGCAGAAGTCAATCTTTCGTGCAACTGAGACACCTGGATGACAACACCAGAACTCCAGCACTATTGAGCTGTTCTGACTGCACCTCTCCGTGAAGGACGGCACAGGAAAGATACTGCCACGATTCCGCGACTTTTTTGGGCATTCTTTCGGCAAGGTCCCATCGAACTAAACTACAAAGATCCAACTTGAAGGGATAGGTTTTGCAGATCGGCTGCAACAACTGGCCACAGAAATTTGAAGCTCAAGAAACGGAAGGTTTTTTGAAGACCGAAAATGTCACTCCACACGTAAGCAAAAGTACTGCCTCGCACATTACCCCGTGGTGGAGCTTTCGTTTTGTAATGGCGAGTGTATGAGCATAGACGTCCGGTAAAACGTCCAGTCGGGAAAGTGTTTTCCGTCGCATTGATTTTACTCGTCCAACGCTACGGCAGTGCAGTCAGTGAAGCAACCCCGCTTTCGTTTCTTGGATTCTGTTTTTCTTAGGCGTCTTCTTTATAAGTAATAAAAACAACATCGCACATAAGGAGCAGCTCAGACGGAGCCCTTGTTACGGCTGAAGAAGATTCGTGTGCAATTCTAAGCCGCCAAGCATTCCAATTTTTCAGGATAATTTTATTATATACGGACACGCAAACGCCACTACTACTTTCCTAGGCGGACACGCTATCGTCCAAATATAGTGTACTGTTTACTGTTAGTTTTTTACCACTACTCGAGACGAAATGGATAAAATGTAGTTTTTTCTGCGTATTGTGTGCTTTTCTGCAATGCAGTTAGCCTAACAGCCGCCATGGGTATGTATGCAGATGGTTTATATCATATCGGTGCTTTATATTTTTGTAACTAGTTACAACGTATGGAACAGTAAAACGTGATGTACTTTGCGGAAAAAGTGTTCGAACAAAACATCTGCATCGCGTACCTTTCGTAGAAAACATTACTGTCTTTAGTGAAGAAAAACGAATGTTGAGTGGATGCCCTCGGAAATGTGACAAACCTGTATGTAAGAGTCGGCCAACCAAAGGTAAGCGCGTCTTCAAGTACGGCGTGCTTTGGTAGAAGATGGTGGACCACATCCTACATCCCTTCTCTTAGGCGTGCTTTACTGAGTATGGAACAGTTTTAATCAAGGAAAAGAAAGTCTTGGAAAACACCCGTAAATGAAACTGTTCTGCTGCCGGCTCCTTCAAAGCATTCTCGCCAAGCCTTTTCGGCCCTGGTGGCGTCAATTGACGCCATAACATTGTCGTTCCTCTAGCGCATGGAGAACGAAACCAAAACTGCTAGTTTTTTGGGAATTGTCATTTAATAATGCCTATTACGATAGATATCACTGATGTTTCATTTTAGTGGAGGTACTCGCTACCAAAAAGAAACAGCTCTGGTGAAGCCGAAATTACACACTGAGACTGAAAAAAAATGGCGGTCTCAGTTTTATTCCCAATATTGTAAATCGATGAATACGTGCACTACGTAGATGAAATATGTTTTTAGGTTCACACAGTCATGCCGCTTAGGAAAATATGCAAAAGTAATGTAATTGCTCTACACAAAATTTTTAATTGCCAGATGTCCCATTAAGTGCCGCATTATTATTCTGCTAATAATTTTACTTCCACCTCTATTTTTCGTTTGTGGGCTTATGACACTCTAAAATTTAGAAAAACCCACAGAAAACACTGTTTTGCTTGAAATAAAAAATCAGGGCCGCTAGGGCTAGGGACATCTACGCATCCTCGAAAGATGCTTGGTATTGCACGGAGCTATGACTGTAGATGTTCTTTCGCAGCGCTTTGTACTGGCAAATTCTTGCTACCACTGCAGTGGTCTGCCTTTTTTTAGACTGTCAGCTTCTCCCTACAAGTTTCGACAGGACGTTCTATTTAAAGGGCGTTCCTTAACGTCATCACGTAAATATTGATGAGATGAAAAGGGGGAACATTAAAAAAAGGGTAAAAACATTATCGTATATCAGCAACAAAGTGATACAGATAGCTCCCTCGTTAAAAAAATATCGTCTATGCAGCATTGTCGGTACAGAACAGTTGATAAGAGCATAAGCCATAACCCCTTCCTAAAATATGTTTTTTGTTGCAGTGCATTGGAAAAGCAGTGTTCAAGATACACAAATGCGCAAATATAAGCTACATATATATGCTGAATCACTTCTAGGGACAAATAATAGGAAGCGCATAATCAGTTTTCACGTGTAGGTGTATTTTTGGCTCAGCTAAGGGCTTGTGCTGAGTGCAAATGCCACAGAGCATTTCAATGTTTATATCAATGAGCTGCGAAATTCATTCCTTACCCGAAAAAAATACTGCCCCGCCTATTGGGATGTTCTTCCTGGAATTTTGTATATCCAATGAAAATGTCTTACAGCGAAGCCGTTTTCCTCTAGACAGAGTATGCACAACAAAACGTAGTCGGGGAGAGTCACCCGAGCAGAAAAATGTCTGAGAACAAACATCAGCTTGGGGGAAAGAGTGCGCAATGCGCCAGAAAACGCAGGAGGGTGGAGAAAACAGCCCGGCGCTCCATTATATTCCTGGCGAAGGAGAGAGGGCGTGGTAGGTAGCAGTGGAAGTTTGCGAGCATGACGAAGAGAGAAAGTGGCGGCTTATTGAAAGAGAAAGGGGAACTAGACTTAGCCTGTAACTACTTCTCGGGATGAGGGCAGTTAAATCAAGGTTGAGTATTGGAGGAGGATAGACAAAGAAGACGATAGAAATGTTGAAGAATACTGGGGGCTTACAAGCCATGCAGCACTGACCTCACTGGAAGCATCATAGCCGGTCTGAAAGTTTCGTGTGCTTTGAAAAGTCCAGCAGGCCACGGAACCCTTTTTTGCGGTCCGAGGAATCACAGTTCGAGAACAACACGTTTGATGGGATGCATTACGACAATTCGAGTATCGCGTACGCCACTTTAAGCGCTGATCAAGTTGGGAACGTTGCGTACACGCGTATATTGGATGCTCAAGCGTCTCTGTTGCGGTACAGTGTGCACAGGTGGGTGAACTAGCGATGGCAAGCACGGGACTTCTTTATTCGCAGCGGTGACAGCCGATTCACAGAAGGAGGAGAGCGCGGTCACCTCGGTTCTGTCTCCTTCAACGAAGCGGGTAAAGTGGCTTGCCGGATGCAACTCTGCGGTCAGTGTGCATAGCTCGGAGGTACCTTTGGGAAAGGTACCGCGCGACGTCCGGGAGACTGATCGCCTCACTCACCGAAGAAAATGGATCATGCGCTTCTTTTGCCAGGTGATAGGCCTTCTCAGTATCCTTGATGCCAACGTGAGCCCGTAGCCACTACAGATGGATGCCAAGTCTCTTGGTGCTGAGGCTGTGCAACTTGCTGGCGAGACTTTGTAGAGCGAAATAGCTGCGGTGGGCCCGGTAGAGCTTGAGCAGGGCAGCTCAGAAATCTTAAAGCATGGCTACTTTCCGGTTGACGGGATTCTGCTCGCTATCCTTCATGATGTCAGCAGCTAAGCGAAGGCCCGCAATTCCTGCTCTTGTGCAGCTACCGGCAATTGACAGGTGGCATTGTCGGACTAATACGAAGGGAGGCGCGATGAATGCTGCAGCCTAAGCCCTCTTGTGTCGAAGCGCGGGCCCATCGATGAATATTGGCACGTGTTCCCTGTCCTCTCGTGCCTTTTTTCAAGAATGTCGGGAAGCCATGAGTCTACTGTCGTTACGGGGTGCGGATGTGGCCTTAACGCACAGTAAAAAAAGGGTGAGACACAAGAGATGGCCCCTAAGAATCATTCTAGCAGAAAGCTCAAAAGCACCGTCGAAAGGTGCAGAGAATGTCATCTTAAGGCCGTGCAGGTAGTTGTGGCGCGGTAGAATGAGCTTGCGTAAAATTATGGTCATGAGTTTGAAGTAGGGTTGCCTCTCCAGCTGAGATTACACAAGTATAGCTGCGTAAACCACTGAAACTGAAGTCAAGTGGACATAACATTTGTTTTTTCTGTAGCTTTTCGTAGGGGAGTTGTCGTATCCAAGCAACAGCACTGCCGTTCCCTCTATGGTAATTAAGAAATTTGAATTAGATATATTGGGAGGTGTTTCGTGGAATGAGCAGCACTAAATGTCCGTGGCTTACGCCTGCAATGCCAGGAATATGCCGGATACAGGCAATACAAGCGGACAAAAGTAGAGAAACAGACTATAAACTGGTTCTATGTGCGTGCACCGTACATTTTCCCAAACACAGCATTATTTTGTTATCTTCGTGGTTGTATTTAAAAATTATCCGTACTCCATAGGTAACAAATAATGCAGACCGCGAAAGCTCTTTAATTCCAACCTAAATATTTCGAATTCATGAATAATTCCAACGCTACGATTTGCTCCGGCCAAGTTTCGATAGAAGTTTATGTATAAAAAAGCCCGTGAATTTGAACTTAATTATGTTCCGTCAGGGATAATTCAAACTAGGCGCACCGCGGCAGTAGCTTTGCGCCTGGCACATCTCCGGAGAAACGGCCAATGTGTCTACACCTCGGGATGCCTACAACAGAGAAGGCATAATTGGGTAAAGCCAAAATAAATACACATTGACGGAAGTATTGAATGTCGTATTCTGTGCGAACTACGCCGTTGAGAACGCCAGCAGAGTGGTGTCTGTGGTGCCGCAACGAATGAGGGCCGAGGTGCAGAAGCTTTCGCTGCCAGTGTCAAAGAGGAGGACGAGGACAGAGCATAGTGCAGTATCCGTTCAGAAGTCATGACCAGATTGAATGTCGCCCCAGTGTTCACGTTTCAAGATGGCGAAGATTAGTCTCTCCCCTAGACGCGTCTCCTAGGGAAAATGTGCTGACTGCCGCCTTCAGGGACAGGAGACTGCTGGCCGCAGGCAAGGGATTTTGCAAACATCAAATTGCTGAGGTGCCCTACTGCTTTACAGTTGCAGTTTACTGTTTCTTTTGTTTGGTTTCGTTAGTTCCGAGTTTTAATAATACGGACTAACATGGCGCCCTCTTGCGGATCAAGGTAACGGGCTTTTACTGTATATGCAGATGAATATTCTTATGCCCTTGTAGAGCACTTGGTATGGACTAACTACTCACAGTTAAGCTTTAAAAAAGGGGTTATGTAAGTCTGCTTTTATTAGACTTTGCCCATTTTGGGAGGTACCGTGGAAAGATACCCATATTGTTGCTTTATAATTAGAACAGCAGAGCTACAAACTTTAATCTACCGTACATTCCTTTTTGACGTAAATTATGATAATCGTGAGCAAGAGAACTCCTGTAAAAATTCAACATTCGACTAAGACACACTATAGATATCTCGAGCAATTTGCTGGAAGGCATTTGCCGGATAGTGTGCGGAGTTTTTATCTTCAATAAAGTGTTACGGTATTTTAAAGCCTTTAAAAATGCTTTGATTTTTACATAACTTATTCTCCCTTCTGCTAAGGATGCGGGCATAATTTTATGTTTGGTGTTTTGATGCGTCAGCGGGAATAGCGCACATCCCCAGCAAAATATTAAGTGCGAAAACATTTCCACTATATTTGGGCTAGTAATTTATGTGCAATCTACAAAATAAATACGCCTGAATGATGCCAAAAATATATAGACAGCCAGTACACAAGCAAAATACGAGGCGCTTGTAATCAAAACCCAAGATCCTAAGCCATCTTTACTGCCTTGGCCCCAAATGGCGTAATTTGGTTTTGGAAAAGTACCATTATTGGAGCTGTAATAAAGTTTTCTTCCCACTTTCCTATTCTAGGCATCTCGGACATTTTTCTGCTGCCCTATTGTACTGTCTTATGTTTATGGCGTTTTATCGATCCCTACAATGCAGCCAAGGTAGCCCAGACAGCAACTTTCATAATTACTGCAATGTCCGCCAACTCCGACAAGTGAACCTGGACATACAGTGTAGTAACCATGCTCCACAATCTGAAAACGCGAGAATATTCTTCAGGAGCAATAACCAGAGTCCGAGGTAACTTAACAATCCGAGTATAGCTAAATCGGGGAATGACACCGCTGTTATGATGACCGCATAGCTGAAATTATTTTAATAAATGCTTGTATCACAGCATCAAGATGCGAAATTCGGACCATCATTCCATCTCCCTAAACTGCCTGACGAAACACTTTTCTCTGTCTCTTTTTTATTAAAAGGACATTTTCCATGTAGCCCCTGCCTTCTTCTGCACATAAGCTTCCTCTTGTAGATTATACTGATGACTCGTCAAGGGAGCGCTATTCTTGAAACCTTGTACTCGACAGCGGAGAATACAGCAGGTGGTAATAAAGATAAATGACATCACGGAAGCACCTCGTGCCGTGGTGCGTAAACCTTGCTGTTCCAGAGTTTTCGGGTGTAATTTAACTTGTGCGTGCACGGTAACGTCTCCATGTCTTGTTTCCAAAGCAGAGTAGCGTAGTTCCACGTCTTTTCCCAGGCTAACGTTTTACGACACAGAGATGTGAAATGCGGGACGCTAGCTTGACAGCTGCCTTTATGAGTAACCCGTTCATTGCTGTATAAATTGCGACTGCGGTAGGACGCAACCGTAAACGTTGCTTGGGACAGCTGTTTCGCATTAAATTTTCATATATGTAATCACGCGAAGAGGCGAACTTACAGTCCCTTCTAAACGTCGCCATATGTTCTTCGTAAAATGTACTCTCAAAGTTGGGTGTGTTATGCATATTTAAGTACTATAAACTTTACACATTGTATATTTAAATTACGTATACTGGCCTATTATATAAACAGTGGAGAAACGAAGCTACCGGGCCGTTTTGCCGCCAGCATTTGCCATTACAATAATATTCCTGAAGAAGTTAAAAACACCAATGCACACCGAAAAAGTTACTGTCATCGAAAAGTGAGTATTGTGGCCGAGAGGCACGGGTACACAATTTCAGCTACAAAACCCTGAACACTTTTCAGAGACACTTCTCAGGTGTTCTACAATGCACTAATTGCAACAGCAATGTTAGATTTGGTCAAGACGGTTCTCTACTTGTTAACATATGAAGTAAAACTACGTACAACAATCGCACAATGGTCGAGTCCCACAGCCGGTGCTTTGGCTGTAAGGTTACTCGAACACAATTCTAAGCCAGAACGTCATTAGACACTCAAGGAGACAGAAGAATTACTGCTTCCATTAAAATGCATATAAATTCAACCCAACTTTTCTCACAAATTCGGGGAAAACTTCATAGAAATACATTTGATGACAACATTACGTATTTTTCAATTAAAAATGCGAAATAAAGGTAAGAAGTGTACCAGCTTATTCTCAGCAAAAGTATACATGTATCAGTAAAAAGAAAACCCGGAACAGGCGTAATAAATGATTCCAAAGCATTTCCCAGCTTAAGCGCTTTGAAGCTATAGTGTTACAATCATTGCGCGTCTCCACGCAGCAGATAATATGATGATTACAATAAAAATTATCTAGAAGGACAAAAAACAGTGAGAAGGGGCGGTGAGTTTTTAAAATGCACCAAAAAGCTTTTTTCTGGGGTAACATATATTACAGATAATACCGCAACAACCATTGAAAAACAAATCCCACAAATTTTTTACGACTGTACATACAGTGCATAGTATTTCAATGCAATATCTCCTTTTCGGTAAGGATTTACGGAATTGGGGTTAGCTCTTCCTTAAGCAACGTGTATAGAAACACCGCCTAATTACCAAATTTTATCTGCTCTTACAATCGTTTGTGCTGTCCGGTTCTAGCAAGCCAAAGCAGCCAAACATTCATTCTTTGTTTCTAGCTAATTCTCACGCTCACTGCAATACTGCTCACTATACTTTATTCATTAATGACGTCACACTAACAGTCCTGACGGTGGTGCCTTTACAATTGCTTTTTATAGGTACTCCAACCATCCACGCGGTAGCGGCTCGAGAAGAACTGCATGTTCAGCGCAATGTGTATTCTGCGGTCAACTGCAGTGGGGTTGCTGGATTGTAGCTAGGGAAAGAATTCAAAGATTTGTGTACCGGTATAGAGGGAACAGTATTTGCAGCACTCTTTTGGCATACCTATAGTGGAATTCTCTAATGCTCCAAACCCAGGTGGCAGGAAGAGACCGATGTAATACCTCTTCGTTTCGAATTCATAAGGCTTGAACCCACCTCATGCACAAGTAAAAAAGTTGACTGTCTTTCACAAGTACTGTGTGAGCGTTCTTTTAATAAAACCTCGTATACACAGACTTCTTGTCAACACGGTGAACAAAGGCTTCGCGGGAGACGTTTGGTTGCATCCAGTTGTTTGGGGTTACCTTTTAAGCTACTTGATCTACATCCTAAAGAACAACTTTTATTCCTAATCCAGTTTCTCTGCCTTGCCTACTGCAAGGTCTAATTTTCTGACGTTTTTTATTGCCTATTTTTGTGAAAGCGCTATTAGTTTATTTCAAATGAATCACCCGAACGGTATATAATTGACAGGGGTATTTATTTATTGGGCATCACATCACACTGATGACCGAAACACACCTTTACCTCACGTGTGTTGACAAAGACTTGCACCGAAATTAGTATGGCGGTATCAATATAACCAGAAGCTTTGCGGATGTGAAATACTCTATACTGTCTCTACTACAGGAAATGAAACAAACGAAAGTTTAAAACGACTGTAATTGCAAAGTTGCTCACAAAACAGACAAACGCCTACGCTTTGTTCAAATCTTTTCCGTAGGCAAAATTCATATAAACATTTGGTCTGTCTCAGCCTCGACACACATAACCACACATAAAAGTAAACAAGCTGTTGGTGTGAGCAGGTGCAAATATTTCAGTTATCATTATTAGGAACAGTGATTTTACTCTGTCTAGACGCGCGTGGCTGTTGTTATTTTTATATGAAAATCTCAAAAAACGCACCAAGCGTTTATTTAACCCTGATAGAAAATATCAGCCCAGTGGTCGAATGCACAAAAATGTAAAACCGGAATGGCTGGCTGGACTTTGTTACTCATCATACAGTAGCGCGCAAAAGCTATCTGTTGGCGTGAAGACTCGAGTATATTTATCTGCACTTGTATTCACGCCTCCAGCCACCAGTTTCGTTCATTCATGCAGTGCAGGCGGACCGCAGTGTGAACATAAAAAGCGAAACACTTTTCCGACGTATAACCGAGCAGAGTGCTCATTAAAAAAAAACTAGAAAGCTTGAATTCCTGTTGAGCGGGGCGGAATTCCTACAGGAAACCCCATCCATCGCGGGTATATCGACAAAAGGGCTCAATTTAATGCGTTTGGCTTCCTGGAACTCTAGAGGGAAGCTTTCTTAATTTTATTTCTGGCTCTGCTTTTGTGTGGTCGGTACCTTGCAGCGGATCAGTAAAAACTGCAATCGGAAGTCAGAAAGGCGCATGGCTGCACTTTTGAACTGATACTTGTTTACTGGTTAATTTGCTGTGCCAGACACAAGCTTGCTATTCTGGTCATTGTAGCGTTTAAATGATTCGGTTTTCTCTGTTTCTCTAGGGCTGTACGAAATTATTTGCTATTTTTGTCACTGGAACTATCTAACGAAAGTGAACTCACCGACGTAAACACGCTCTTAAAACTGCAAGAATCGCTTTTTGCCGTAGTAGAGCGTTCAATTTCATGATGTATTTCGCAGAGATGGCTGTTCAGTGACACGGATGTGTCTTACCGCATCGCAGAGTTATAATTAAAGGCTCATTGAAACACAAAGCACAGGTCGCAGTAATTTTTTACAGCTTTCTTTTTATTACAGTTTTCTTTATCTTTTTATTTTAGGCATTGCTCATCTCTTCCCCTCTAGAACCTGAACAGGTTTTATCATGATTTTCTACTTCCCGGTTATTGATAATTACGTTTCTGAAAAACAATTCTAATTTTTACTTTTGAAAAACGTAAAACATTTTGAAAAAAGTTCTACTTTTATAAAATACGGGTATTTTAAACAATACGAATATAGCCAAAGCGTATACTGCATGTGAATTCCGCCATAGTGCAGATTTCGCAAAAAACTCCACCTGCAGTTGTTGAAATTGTATAAATGAACATAACTGGTCGAACGAAGTTTCGAAAAACAAGAAATATAAAATAAAATAAGTGCGAAAAAGGGCCAACTGTGTAACGCTCTGCATTCCCACAACAATGCAGATTTCGAGAAAGCTCCAAACGTAAACGTAAATACCGTAAATGACGATAATTGATCGGACAAAATTTTCAAAATATACAAATTAAGAAAAATAAAAAAAATGATGGAAAGATATGTCCGGCAAGCAGGTCCTATTGAAAGTTTATGTCCGGCAAACAGGTCGTTGCCTGAACGACCGGCTCGGCGAGCATGACCACAATGTAGCAAACGTTGTGTACGCCATCCCCCTGGGGTTCCGAAAACTATATGTCGGGCAAACACTACCGGCCCCGTGAGCATGACTACAACGTAAGAAACGTTGTGTACACCATTCCCCTGGGGTGCCGTAAAGTATATGCCGGGCCGACAGGTCATTGTCTGAACGACCTGCTCTGTGAACCAGACTACAGAATTCATGAGGTTATCAAGGGACACTTGGCAATTCATTGCCGCGATTATGGTTGTACACCCCGCTTTGAGAGCTGGCTGTCATTGCTCGACACGCCAACCACAAGAACAGGAAATAATTGAGGCGGCCGAAATGGCACGCCTGGGGGAACGTCTGTGTCCGCACCGCCCGTGGCCTCGTCAGATAAAAATATTGGCTATCTAAAAGAGGCGCGGGTGTGACCTTAGTGAATGCCTCGTTTTGTGTTTTGGCGACATCACATCATTGTGCGGATAATTTTCAGCTAAAATATCATGATGCCTTGATTCTGCTGTGTTCTTTTCTTTGTTTACGATAATGTCTCACTTCCGTGTTTAAATTCAGGCAGTTTTTCACTAAAGCTCAGTTGAAAGTTAGCGCTTGTTCCCGTCGCCACCTTCTGTCGTCGGTATTTTGCGATACGCGAAGTCATGAATTACCAATGCCAACTAGTCCAAACACCAACCCAGCATTTATACTGTTTACACGCGGTGACTCATTCTATGCAGCAGTTTCGAGAATGCAGAAATTTTTATTTTCTACGTTCACCCTTATAATAACATTAACGTTTTAACATTGTCATATTGCGAAACTAAGCTTCGTCATAATTATATTTCTTTTTTGTTTTCGAATGCGGCACAAGTGAGTGACATTTCTATTCCTTCTGTCCAAACGAGTAGTGTTTCTAAATTAGTGACTGTTTATTTTGTTGTAGCCATTCTTTTTCCTTTCTAATTCTTGCCGCTGCACATGTGTTTGCGTATAACTTCTTGCAGATGCACAAGCACCGCGATATCTTGGTAATTATTTCTGACAATAAAATACTTTCTTCTTTCACGTAGCAGCCTACATTGCCTCCTGCTGTAATCCGCGACATTAAAAACGCTTGCTAATAGACAGGGACCGTAAATTGTATGCACGAGATGTATTTTTTTGGGTGGTAGTAATGGTAAAATAACCAAGCTAGTTTTGTAATTGAAATAAAGGTTTATTCAAAGTGGTTAATTTTCTTCAATTTGTAATATTTCAAACTCCCGCTTTGTAGAAACAAGGATGGTAAAAAAGAAAATATAAATAACCAAAAAACCTGGGGTTTTGCAGTATCTACTATGTTTAGGCTCGTTTTTTGTAGAGACATATGTGGCTTCGTGGTTAAACGAAGGTGCAAGACAAATGTAACTACTTTTGAGAATTGCATTGATGGCAGGCTTTTCTGTTGCGTTTCAGTCCCATTAAAACAGAAGAAAACAATTTGCGCGCTCAAAACTGCCCACACCAGATCTGACAACATCGACACTTCTGGAATGTTTCAGCCTTGTGGTACTCATGCTTATAGACCAGCTAATGTGGTGGGCTTTGAAGTGCTACGACTGGAAACCTAAATCTGAATTATTAATGCTTAGTGGACCCGGAGGGATGTCTGGCTGTCTATACTGTGGGTCTGTGAAGTTTCTGACTTCCGCTGTTGGAGCACATCGGTTCTTCATGGAGGGGCTTGACATTTACACGTAGAGCCCAGTCATCCTCTCTCAGACCGGAGAATGGAATGCCGCAGCGGGATTATAGGCTTGGGCATTCATTTTTTAGCTCCCGTCACACAGGATATAAATCGCGCGTTTTTTCGGCATTGCGGCGAGCTACGTTCCTTCCGTCTTTGAAAACGTTTATTGAGGTACGTAAAAATGACGTTGGGGAATCTGATGTAGCGCTCAAAAACTCCCGCCAATCACCCACTGCCCGATGATTCACCATTGTAGAGAGAACAGTCCCGTCATGTTAGCACGCTTTTGTGTGAACCTTCATTCATATGCTCTGTCTTGGAGAGGAGCCTAGTGAGTATTTGTGCATTTGTTTCAGCTAGATAATTAGGCATACGAGTTCAGGGGCTGCGAATTGTGTGAAAGCTGTCAGGAAGGCCAAAATGTCAGAAAATACAAGCAGCTGTAAACAACAGGAGGCCCATGGAATGTCAATTTAATTGAAACTGCGCATACAGTGGTCCATTTCTAGAGATTTTGATCTAAAACTGAAAAAAAGTGTTTTTAAACGCATTGACGCAAGGTGGTAATTCACACTTGAAGAGGTTCAGCGCATATTTGTACGTTTACAACGTATTCGGGAGCCTCACTTTCGGTCAAAGTGCGTATTCTGGTTGTTCGTGCGTATATGAGATGCGTTTATAACACACTATGTAGTTTGTCTGGTAGGAGCCATTCGAAGGCTAAAAAATTGGGTTCAGGCTAAAAAATTAGGTTGCACCAACCGCTCTAAAAAATCAAGCTAACGTACAGTATCAGTATTCAAAACAGAAAAATACTCTCAGCAGCTCAAAAAGACGCTTCACTAGACGCGACATCTGTGCCATTAGTCAAAAGAAGGCACCCAAGTTGACTTCGTGCCGCCTGCCTAAAAATGTTAGACCTTCCGCGCCTCCTTTAAGCCCTTGAGTCTCAACATCATTCAATCTCTAAACAGGCTTAGGTCAACCGCCCGCACACCTTTACTGGCGACCGCCAACTGCCTTTTCTGCCCTCGAATCTCGCTCTAGTATGTTAAAACACAGGGCAGAAATTTACTTGGATGAAGTTTTCTGCTGAGTACCTCATCACTCCTTGTGCCTCTTTTTTTGGCGGGAGGTGTGTCTCTCATTTGCGCGCTTCGAGGATTCCCTCCTGTGTTCATCTCCTTGTATTCAGTGCTAGCCTCCACGTTTTTAGGAGGCATTTCTTATGATATACTGGCAGAGAAAGTGCGGCGAGAAGCATAGACCTCGCGTGCCGTGACTCCGTTTATCCTCATGAATTGTGCCAGTTGTCGCGCAGCTGTGCGCTCTGGTGACATTAATTGTGAATTGCTAATTCCACATGCTCCAACTAACGAGTACTCCTGTCTTTTTCTTCCTCTTTTGCTGAACTTTGCCTTGTTTCAAGCTCTTATTTTAAGTTCTGCATGGTTTGTATATATATAAAATATGCACAGCACCGACGTAACTCAAACGTAATTATCTAGAACTTTGTGCTACGTTACAAAAGGTGAATTTTTTTCGGCGCACCATCTTTGCGGAGCCTTCAATTTAATAAACAATAAAAAAATACTTAAAATAAACAAAATGAATTGATTTCTATTTAATTCAAAATCCTATAGAGGTAAACACTGACGTCTCTCTTCAATTTGTTGACTTGACAAAGCAGGGAAAAATGGCTTTTGAGACAAGACTCCAAATCAAGCGATTTCTTTGTCTTTTACAATGCCGTCGGGGTGAGCAATACTGGTATTTTCAATGATAAAATAGATACGCGAATCTGCTTCTTCTACGCCAACGGCTTTCTAAAGACATGCCTGCGTAATATGTAACATTTTGAGTTCGCACAATGAACATATCCTCTTTTTTCATTTTGTTACAACCTTCAGAAACACTCACCAAATCTAACATTAGGCATTCAAGTCACCATAACGTCATGAAACATCTGGGCTGACTATTAAGCCGAAATGTTTTATATGAGAAGCACTTTCTAACCTAAAAAACAATTCGTTCTCTGGTGTTCGGTTTGCATAGCCCTTACCTTGAAAAGCTGCAGCATTGTCTAGAAAAGACAAAAAACACTCCAAACAAAAGTGAAATTAAGGACAAAAGTGAAAGTGAAATAAGGCACAAACATTAAGGCAACTTCGTCTAACAACCAGGGTGATTTAAACCCGAATCTTCCTGCTGCCACAAGTGAAGTCGAATCAAATTCCAACCTAGTAAGAAATTTCTTTGTTCTCGTCTGAGTGGTGACTTTGATGATGGTGATGACGTCATCAATGTGTTTCGCGCGTACTCACTCCGGGAATACGCATCGGACAAAGTGTTGACCGTGGACCTGCACTTGATGTGCGTTTGTGAAAATTCATTGAGTGTGTTGTTGTTCATGCAGTGTGTTCCGGAAGTAGCGATTTGACTTTCAACTGTTACTTTTGACTTTTAAGACATTGGCCTTCGAGCAGAGAAACCTTCGCATGTCAACAATCTTTTAATTTTCTTTTTATAATCACCGTTGTCAGAGAAAAGCCTTCTCTGCAGGGCCGTCATCAGTGACGTAAAGAAAGGTTCGATTTAAACGCGCAGCTTAAGTAAACACCTGGAACCCAAAGCTCATAGTGTACGTACCGTTGAGTTCACTGCCGGGAGGGACCGGACATATACCTCAGAGAATGGGCAAGGAAGTACAAGCAATATCTGCATCCAATGAATATTTTTAAGGGAGAAAAGCGAATGGTGCCACTTGATTAGTCTGATGGCCAACGCTGGGTTTTACCGAGATCAACCGCGGCGTTGCAGGCTTTTTAAATCCTGGCATTAGGACTGACCTTCCTTCACTTGAAACTCAGGAAAAAATACCGTGAATTAATTAGTCTTTCAACTGGGGTACGAAAGTCACGGAGAGCTTCACAATATTCTTGATTCACGCTGAAGAATCACCACGTGAAACGTATAAGGGGAGCAACGCGTGAATGTGGTGTGGCGTTAGCAGAACTTCCCTGAAGAACGTTTATGGAAAAGTTGGCACGTGTGTTTTATGATGCATAAGTCCAACGGGAAACAGCATTGCAAGAAAAATACACAGCACATGCGCTGTTGGTTTTGCCTGACAACGCCTATGGTTACCCGCTGGTGCAGCAGTCAACTTAGTGCGTATCTTCGACGCAAGCGGTGCCCTTTCCGCGCATACGGTACACTGATGACGTCTATCGCTCTCCTAACATCGCCTGCTTGCCTGTCGGTCCTAGGAATATCGCTCATCCCTAAGAACACCTTTCACTGTACGACTATACTCCTCTACTATCCTAACAAGGGCAGTGCCTGTGAAGCACACCCATTTACCGTTCGCGATTTTTTAATTGTTATAGTATGCCGTAACATCAGGCGTATATTACACGTATAATTGAACTCCCGTTTCGCGGAAAAACATGATGAGGACGCGGTGCTGGGGTTCCCATATCACCATATGGAAGGGAGGTTGTCCGCCAGGTAAAATGATTGCACGGCGATGGTGTCGCGTTATCCACCCTTCAATGAATTGTATGCCTACAGCAGGTGGTTTGTATCAACAACTGCGGCATGACCCGCACAGTATCAGCTCTACCGCCCAAACGGGGCATGACAGGGTGGTGGCCACGCCCAGGTCACAGCGGGAGAGTGGGCTACGCCAACACCAGGTCTTCGCAGCAAGATCTCTTCCAAGCGCGCTGCTCTACTCGGGAGGTTCGTTTCAAACAGCCAGATTAGAGCTTGTGCGGCGCCCCATAATTAACGTTTCCATAAAATTACATTTCTGCATGCAAGTGTTTCTTTTTCTGTATAAAGCGACCTAATGAGTGCACATCAGTAACGCTTAAAGACCTGCCCCTCTTAATTAGGGACAACGAAAGGTAGGAACGGAGTGATATCTATTATATTTTTGTAACGTAACGTTCACCCGTAACTTTACTGTAGATTTTGCGCGAATCTCAAAAATTATTTTCAATTGGAATTGAGTGGACACCGATTATTTCTAGGATATTTTTAATCTCTACTGCTTGTTTTATTTTGTTTTGGAATGCTTAGTTCGTGTTCATGAGATAGAGAGAAAATAAGGCCTATTAAAACAGCAGGGACGGGGTGTGGGAGAGAAAGTGTTACGACTGGTGGGTACCCATCTGTTTCCGGTATGCCGCGTGGTGCAGCTGATACTCTCGCCCGAGAGAACAGGACCTGAGAGCGAAAAAGATATGGCCACACAGAAAAGTAGGAACATAACCACTTTAAACAAAAACTGACATTTTGGTCACATAATATTAAGAAAAAACAATTGTAATTTAAACAGTCAGTGATTTCAATATTTTTCAAGCTGTGCTACCACCGAGTAACAAAAAGCCAGGTGAGATTTTGCTTCGGCTTCAGGTAACTGTAAAAACGCATTGCTATATTTTCCGCGAAGAATGTGAATTACTGGTCCTTTTGGTACATACTGGGTTGCGTCGCTGTTAGGACAACGCTGGCAAACTCCACGGCTAATGGCGCCATCTGTAATATCTTTCTATGTTCTCCTTTTCCAAAGAACCCATCGCTTCGTGCTGAGTTCTACTCTCTACAGACGAGAGAACTGGTGGCGGGAACTTAACCTCAATTAATCAGTTTTAGCTTGTGGTTTTTCACTCCAAAGAGATCTTCGATACCATGTCGTGTTGCAAAACCGTAGAACTGCTTCTCGCAAACTTCAAATAAGCGCTGACAGGAATGCACGTAGAATTTCTAGAACGCTGGAGCCTCCCAGACGAGCCCATTTTGTGCTCGCGGCTTCAACGCTAACCTAATTGCCACAGGACGTGGGTTAAACGGGCAGGGTGAAAAGATTGGGGCCGCAGCCAGAACGGTAAATGCCAGCGTGGTTTGCCGCTCACGTGTTCAGCTTGCTCCCATAAGCGGCTGTCCTTTGTGTCGACTCTTCTTTAGGCAGTCTTGCACCCATCTGCTGAACTCCGAATGCATTCCCCCTCTCTCTCTTTCTTCCCTTTCTTTCCTGACATTGTGAAGTCACTGTGATGAGCGGCGCTGACACCTAAATGGCCATCTCGTTTATGCACCTACAGCTAATGAGATGGGTTCCTTCTCGCTGGGTAGTGAGTACGAGGAAAGCACTCTAACCCTCCTGTGATAATAACCACGCATTGCAACGAAATCACCCCGCTTTTCACAGGTCGGACCGCTATATGGAACACTGCCTTTAAGTGCCACCGAGAGACATAGTGGTCAGTTTATTTCTTCAGGTGAACCTCGCCCTTTTCTCTATCTTCAGTGGTTATACGGCTTTTGTCAACCCGCGAGAGATTGTCCGGCGTGAATGATAAAACTCGAATGCTTCCATAATTAGCTGAGCAACTGGTGGTTTTAAGTGCTTAGAGCTCCTTCGGAATTGAAGACTTCAGGACATTTCGAATGCCGGGCTAACGTGTTTTATGCCGCATAATTAACGCGGTTTTTTCTAATGGCATGGCAGCTTGATGTCTTTTTCTGGAGAGTTCGTTTCTTCAATGCCGAGGAAGTCGCCGAGGATGTTTATGCACACCTGGACAGCTAAATTCTCTAAACAAAAATACGTCTTGTGGGTCTGTGGTGTGAGTTCTTGCGTGTTTTTGTGGCTATGCGCGCATGTTCCTACCTAAGCGGCTGTACGCCGATAAAAAAGTTATTTTAACTATCAAGCTTTCCCCGAAACAATTTGCGAGTTTCGTATCTTCGGATTTTTCCGGGCGGCATATAGAAGAAGGTGCAAAGATGATGAGGAAGAAAAAATTCGAAGCAAGAAAAAGACGAGCAACCAATTCTTTATCTGTTACAATGACCTACCACATCCTCCCCTTTGCTTTACGAAGTTTTCTTGACTGCCAACTATTATTTCTGTCTTATTTTCAACGAGCCCCTCATTTCCTATTCTTATTTGCTACATGCATAGCGAGGGCCTCTGTTGTGGGAGTCTTGGTGCCATAGGAAGCTTAAGAGGGTTCAACGCTGGTCGACCACACTTGACATGTCGTAGACACTCGAGCAACGGCCCGGGGGTTAAAAAGAATGTCCCCTTCACCTCGAGTATTCCGAGTGGCCCTGGCTACACCTCCAAGTGCAGGAAACAAAAATACGTTAGCATAAATACCCCATAAAGTGGAAAGGTAAATAGCCCCGTCGGTAGCGTAGTGGTCACCGCACTAGACCGGTATTCTGGAGTTCGTGGGTTCGGATCCCACCTGGCGGGCATTTTTTCCTCCACTTTCTTTCTCTCCAAACTCTTTATCTCCACATCCTCCCCTTTGCTTTCAGAGGTTTTTTTTTGGCAGACAGCTCGCACTTCCGTCATATATATATATATATATATATATATATCAAAGTTGCAGTCCTTATTGCCAGCGCTGCTTGGCGTTTTAACAGTGTTTTATAGTGCCGAATGAGGTATGATTGCTTTTTTTTATGCAGGAATAAATAATTGAAAATTCAAGTCGAGAAAAAATGCGCCGTTTTTTCCGGAAGCGGGAATCGAACCCACAACCTCCGCATAACGCGTGCGGTGCTCTACCATTGAGCTACTTCCGCGGCGACTCCCCTCTCGGCTATACCACGGGGTTTTGTATTTACGACTGCTCAGAGCCCGGTCAACTAGCTCCGCCCCTCGACCACCGCGGGAAGGCGTATATATATATATATATATATATATATATATATATATATATACAGTGAAAGAGAAGACTAATGGGTAACGAACGAAAATGTATTAACGTTTCGGCTTCAGAGAAGCCTTCGTCAGAAGCCTTCGGAAAAGCCTTCGTCAGAGAAGCCTTCTGACGAAGGATTCTCCGAAGCCGAAACGTTAATACATTTTCGTTCTTTACCCATTAGTTTTCTCTTTCACTGTATATTTTTACCGGCCCCATCGTACTTCATTCATACGCTATATATATATATATATATATATATATATATATATATATATATATATATATATATATATATATATATATATATATATATATATATATATATATATATATATATATAAACATATATATATATATATATATTTATATATATATGTAGTAGGGTCCTGAAAAATGGTGTTATTGTAGCGACACGCATCCTCATTATGAAAATCCTGCAGGCGGCATAAAATCAAGGTTCGGGACAAGGAACAAAACGCAAATGCAATATCACAAAACAATATTCCAAAAACAGTCAATGCACATCTCATGCCTCTGGCGCATAGCAACGAAGCTTAAACAGAAGTAAGAACAGAAATGAATTTGGGCGCAGGTTAAAGAAGCGAATGCCTCGTCCGGGATGCTGTGTTTCTGTGCACCATACTAAGCTCACTTCGTGCCTTCCACTCACAAAAGCAGCCGTGTGTAAAGGCTGCCGACTGAACAAAAATAGACGAGGTGGTGCTGGTGGGTCAAATGGATGTCGTAGTGAATTGATACCAACGAAATGGGCCTACCGGTAGGGGCACCCGGTAATATATCGCGTGATTTCCGGCTTCGCCACTCGACATCCACTTCCTTACGCCACACCAAATTATGTTCCCTGCACCCCAAGCTACGTTTCTCATTGGAGCTCCCGCAAATTACCCTTGCGTCACGCTTTTCTGGCGAGAACATATATCCTTCCTAATAATTCTTTGTTGTGTTTTTCGCCCACAGTATAGTCCTGTCGCATTTACCCGCCCAGTCGTAAGGTGCACAGCTCCGCAATAGCAAGGGAGACCTAAGCCAGCATCGTGTAAAAATAAATTAAAAGGAACACTACTTGCCACAAACTTGCTGCAAATGCTGTACAAAGAAAAATTCTGACTGACATTTCTTTTGCGTGGATGCAGTGAACCCGCCATGGTGGCTCACTAGCTTGTTGGAAGGCATGTGAAATGAAATGGACTCCTTCACTCGAGCACAAGATATCCACCAAGCACCCGGTGGAATGTTCAAAAAGGTAGTTTTTTATATTCTAACAAAATCGCTCTACCAGCCGTTCAGGCTGCTTTATTATAGCTGTCCTGAAAGCCCTACTTTATTTCTCAAGCAACTTAACAGCGGATGTGCCGAAATAAAAATATGCTGTTTCACGAACAATTTTCAATGCGGAAGCCTCCGATCTCGTAGTTTCATCACGCGCCTGAACCTACAGCAAATTTATAAATACTATGATGCACGCAGAGTCACGGAAGCAAACGTAGGATTAGACGCGAACCGAGGATTTCCGCCCAGAAAAGGGAAGCACTAGTGGCGAAGAAGGGCCGGAAGCTACCAAGACAGAGTGCGTCAGGGAAGGAGGCAGCAGTGTTAAAGTTTGGTAGCCTACTCCCGAAAGTGTGACATGAGGCGCCTTGAGAGTAGGACGTACCGGCAGAGGCGAACAGGTGGTTCTCGGTAATGGCGAGCGAGTAGAATGATCTTCGAAGGGAGAAGTACAGGGGCTGGTCAGAGTTTGCGAAAAGCGGTAGATTGAACAGCAAATAAAAATAGTTTCAGTAGAACAGTAAGAAATTAGAAGGTACGTACTGCGCTAAGTATTGCCCACGCATAGTGTACTTACTATTGGAATTACTTTGTTGCGAAGGGTTTTAAGAATTTCTTTGCGGTACTTCCTGCATTAACAGGCGTGGGCACAACACAACGAGGACAGCACAATCTTGAGGTTTGAGGACTCATTTTACGGCTTTAGACGTGATCAAGTCTAAGGGGCGTGCATTCGAAAGAGTGGAGATAGCAAATTTGTAAAGTAATGAAATCAGTGTGCTTGCGCTAGTGCGAATGAACAAAATACGGGAAACATTAAATATACATGAGCCGCTCCAAATTTCCGAACATAAAAGTTCTAAACAGTTCTCTACATATGCGTTTAACTGGGGGTATATATTAAGCTGCAACTCTTCTTCAGACCGTTCTTGTACACCTTCTGAGCTTAAGGACTTCATCAGTTCGCACGCTCCTTTGCCGTTCTTTTGTATTGCTTCTGTTCCTGCAACAAGCCGATGCGGTGATCGACCAGGGCGCTCTCAGGTCTCCGTTTCTTAATCCTGTGTAACCTGTTTCACCCCTCACGTTCGTGTTGTATGGTAGTTGTTTTTGTTCTCACTTTCTATGTTGATAAAAACCGAACAAACAATTTTCAAACAACGTGAGGCAGAAGGTATTCAGCAGGGTCAATTACAACCAAGAGCACCTAAATCATCCTAAACAGCAAAGGAACGAGCCTCCAAAACCGGTCAAAAGACTACATGAATAGCAGTGGGGCTGAAAGAAACGAAGCAAAAACATTTCAACTTCGGCGACTTTGTTTTGTCCCCACACAGCTATTTTGTTTTCTGTTTTTGTTGATACTGCGCAGACTCTTTTAGGGACCGTTTGGTAGAGCCCGAATAGAACTTCCCAAGATGTATGGCCTGAATGATGACTAAAATTTTTGTCGGGGTATGCTTCTTGAGGCCAGGCACAATTTATTACGCCACCAATAAACCGCGAGAGGGTGTGACTTCCTCACATTTCGAAATAAAAGTACGAAGATCATCCACCAATTGCTTGTAGCCAGACGTGCGTTTGAAAATTTTACTTTGTATTCAGCAACCTTCGCCTAACTGCATGAAAGGTCATATGGTATGAGCAGTTCATTGTTGAAGGTTGTTTCCCGCAATAAAGCAAGTGATTTACCAGAAAACAATGAATGTGACAACTCGTATCGTAGGCGTTTCTGAGAAGCTTGAGAGACTTATTTGCTACGATTGGAAAAGCTACAGGGTCAAATTTAAAATAAATGATTCTATGGCAATGGCGACTGATGAAACTGAATATGCTGGTGTCGGGGGCGCGTCTCTTCCAGCTGAGACAGAAAGTATTTAGCAGTAATTACTTGTTAAAGGACAGCTGTTCCGGTTACGTGCGCCTTATTCAAGCTCATGTTTTTTTATTTTGCAGCCATGAAGAACATAGTGTTTACCACCCTTCCTGACCCGCCTTACTGGTTAATTCAGTAACACAGAGCATGACTTTGAAGTGGCCGTGTCTCGCTACACGTTTTACGGTCTATTAAGCTTTAACTCTAAATTTAACTCTAAGCTTTAACTCTTTTGCTCAACAACCAGACTTTACATCATTCTTTTGAAGCGCGGTAGTTTTTTGCAAAAAAGGAAGCGCTGCCCCTTCAGAAGGCTCCGGTGTCAACGACGAAGTACCTATGTGTGTATTTCTGAATGAACCAGCCAATGGTACAGCGCTAGGTAAGCAGATGCATCTTCTGTAGCTATAGTTTTGTATGGCACTGTTCTTTGACCCCAATGTAATCTAGCTTCCATTTCACAGTGATTTTCCCACCGAACACTACTTTTTGCCTCCGGTTTTCAGTAAAGAAGACAGCTTGTGAATCTTGAACACTTGTCTATTCTGCAGTTCTGTCTTTTTGGCATAGCAGAAAACATCAACGTAATGTGTACGCTCCACTTTCGCTATAGATGAATAAAACTCGAACTTGGATATTTCGAAATGTCGGTTAAGTCGGAGCTTTTTTTCTGCCGTATATTTATCTCCCGTTGGCGACACATATTTGCACCTCTTTATCTCTAAACGGTTTTTTTCGGAGACCACGAACACCTCGAAATGTTGACACGGACAAATCGCTATAGACAGCTGATAAGATCTCCATTTTAACGCTTAGCTCCCACTACTCGCCGAATGCGGTTGTGAACGGCAAATTTACGCTGTAGGAGGCTGATGCCCCCGTTAATGCAATTTTTCCCGACGCCTACATCCTCGAGAGAGCTGTGGACGATGCAAGTTATGATGAGGACAAAGTGGAGCCTGTAAAAGTACCTACAAAGACAATAACAACCAAGATGCTGCTCCTGCGTTGCAATAAGTCAGAATGTAGCGGTGGCTACCAAAAATTGATGCGAAGCCTTTAGGAGCCTGAGAACGCTTTTCCTGGAACAGATGCGAACTCCAAACAGCGGGCCGTGACGCACTTCTTTCTTTTGCAATATTAATAATATTCGTTTTTTCTGGACACTTTCTTGAATTTATAACGAAAGCTTTTGAAGCAATGCAGCTTTTGTTATCAACATTAGCTCGTATTTCAGTGAGCTTGCCAGATATTTTTGACTTTTTCCTGAACTCAAAATTCCGCTTATTATAAAATTTTTACCAGATTTTACGACTTCGAGTAAACGAGAGATTACTGTACATGAAACGTCAATTTGCAGAAGAAAACAAAAATGCTCTCGATGCGTCGTCATGGTGAGTTTTGTAAGATTGAGCTTTGCATGCGGCAAGCAGGATATTCGTTTGTCCATAAAGGTAATTACACGTCAATTTGAAAATGTATTCAATAGATAATTTCGTTAACATATAAATAAATCACACCTGTTTTTGTTGAAAAAGTGGCTAACCGGCGTGCGTGTCGTGTTTTTATCCCGCGATTAAGGTTTTGGCATTTGAAATGCGCCCTTTTATTTCGAGAAAAATATCGCGGTCGGAACGTTCATTCTATACTTTGAAAAAATAATGGCAAGTAGTTCCAACTCTAAATTGTATTTGACGCCAGTGTAGGTACGACCATACCGAAGGATAGTATCATTATGTCAAAAAAATTACTTAGATACTTTGATAAAATTTGTCCATCGGTTTACCTGGCAATGTCTGCGCGTGCTTTGATGTTTCCGCACTGGCCTAGATTTTGTTACTCGCGCCTAACCATAAAATTATTTTTGAGGCCAGGCAAAATTTATTACGCCATCAATAAACCGCGAGAGTGTGTGACTGTTCGTCACATTTCGAAATAAAAGTACGAAGATCATCCACCAATTGCTTGTAGCCAGACGTGCGTTTGAAAATTTTACTTTGTATTCAGCAACTTTCGCCTAACTGCATGAAAGGTCATATGGTATGAGCAGTTCATTGTTGAAGGTTGTTTTCCGCAATAAAGCAAGTGATTTACCAGAAAACAATGAATGTGACAACTCGTATCGTAGGCGTTTCTGAGAAGCTTGAGAGACTTATTTGCTACGATTGGAAAAGCTACAGGGTCAAATTTAAAATAAATTATTCTTTGGCAATGGCGACTTATGAAACTGAATATGCTGGTGTCGGGGGCGCGTGTCTCTTCCAGCTGAGACAGAAAGTATTTAGCAGTAATTACTTGTTAAAGGACAGCTGTTCCAGTTATGTGCGCCTTATTCAAGCTCATGTTTTTTTTATTTTGCAGCCATGAAGAACATAGTGTTTACCACCCTTCCTGACCCGCCTTACTGGTTAATTCAGTAACACAGAGCATGACTTTGAAGCGGCCGTGTCTCGATACACGTTTTACGGTCTATTTAGCTCCCCAAAGCTATTGAGGGTAAAGCTGGAGTGTTATGGGAAAAGACAGCATTCTTATGATTTTATATTCAAATTTAGGTAACTCCATGATTTGGGAAGTTCTATTGTTGGTAATGTCTGCGAGTAAAAGACGCGCACATTATTTTTGTATAACTTCGCATGCGATTTACATACTGAACAAGAATGTCTCAACCATCACCACTCGCGCGTTGAGAAAACAAGCTAAGTTATGCCTTGTGGACATCGCGTGCAGCTTGTACAGTTTGTTCTCTTGTATACATAAGTAGGCTGAGATAAAAACTCATGTACAAGCTAACACGGCGTTCTGGCCGGGTTGTCATGAATACTGCAATAAAGGCGTCTCTCCTAAAGGCAAAGCTCTAGGTGGGCACACTGGTTTTAAGCATTTTACGTCAGCTTCCCTGAAAATGAGAAGCTGGAAAGCCTGGCACATCTGGTTTATATCTTTTAAAATGCAGATGCGACACGGGGATCTCAATGCACTCGTGCAAATAAAAATAAACCAAGGAATGGTGGCAGAGGGCTGCTTAGTAGCCCTGACAAGCGCAGATCTTCCTGCGTCATATTTCTTCATTACCACTTCAAGACGGCGCGGAACAGCAAGGAGAATGATTGTGTGGCCAAGCGTACACGTTTAATGCGAAGTGGAAAACGTACATGTAAATGGGAATGTAGGCGTTGTAAGGACAGTAAGCACAAGGCCGCAGATTCGTAGGAATGGCCATCCAGCTTGGAACATATATTCGTAGCATCATGAAGCTGTCCAAACATAATTTTTCTGGTGTGTATTATTATACAGAACATAGTCATCTTGAAGACGAAGGAAGCTGTAAGAGCGAAAAAGTGTCGAAGTCACGTAATATGTTTTTACTTCAGGGATAAAATATCGTACCTGACTATTAAAAAATGCTGAAATGAACTTAGGATTTAATAAGAGTGACAGTCAGTTTCATCGTTTAAGAGCAGAACAATGTTTCCCTGATTTTCAGAAGTACCGTCTCTTGCTTGAGAGATAATATACCGAATGCAAAGCTTCAGATACACCAGTTGAAAGGAAGACAGTTAGTTCTTCCCAAACCTAACATTTCTCGGGGATCTTCATTCTGCTTGTATGTTTTGAAGTTGAAGGTCAGGCGAAGTTTTTCAGTGTCTTTTTCAACGCTTCCTTGTATTTGCATCCCTTTATTCGCTTTATTTTTCTTATGTATTGACTCGAGTTCTTCGGCCACATCTTTTCTGCTACCCTGCTTTCGCGTCTCTTCGGAAACTTTTCTTTCTGCATTGAGCGAAATATCAAAAAACGAATTTTAATGGCACATACCGAGCTTCTCCAGAACCAGAGCTCTGAACGACTGGGAGACATATTTGGTACTCACTTGCAGCCACCCTCACTTCTCCCGTGAAATAAATTGGTTTAAACTGTCGCCCACTGCTGGTCATGCACGAGATCGCGCAGTAGTAGCACTCTGGGCTCCAGCTGTGGACAGCCCGGTTCAAGTGCCATACAAAGGCTAAAGCGTTTTAATTGAAACCAAAAAAACCTTGCGGCCGGAAAGACGTTTTTGTGTTCTGAATCACACAACGTGACACAAGGGATTGACAGAGCCGGAGTGCATGCACAAAACGGGACAGAAAATTGATAAGAAAAGGGCGAAATGAGGCCAAACATACCGCAATCACCGAAAAAGAAGGGCAAAAAATGGGGAGGCCAAACAACGCAACGCCTGAACAAATAGGTAGCCCTTCTCCATATTTGTTTTTCCTTATTATCTCGTTATTTTTAATGTTTCCTTCTTTTACTTGTGGGGTTTTATGTTCGTCTTGTACGCTACCTAAAACTATAATGTGCCATCACTTTGGAGGGCTGGGGGAGATAGTCAAGCTATTCGTACAGCTTTTCTTTTTTGCCTCTCTCATCTCAAGAGATGGTAAATAAGATAAGTATTATTATTGTCGTTTTTTTGAAGCTGATCAATGTGAGGCAAACGATGTTGATGTTATGCAAAAGATGATCCGGCAAGAACATGTCGCGATGTCGATGCCGGATCTGTTTTATTACAGTTGTTGACAAAGAAAACAAAATTGAATTATAAATGGACATCCCACGTCACCAGGAGAAGCTTGGCTACAGCAATAGTGTCCATCTTTTTATAATAAAGGTGAAGTATGGAACAGCACAGCCAACGCAAACGTTTTTACGCAAGGTTTCTATAAGTAGATGCGTTGCTATCTATAAAAGAAGAGCCAGGCAGCCTTGACAGGCTGACTGTGGTAACCAATACAAGTTCACTGACGCATATTCTGCCAACCTGTTGCCAGCTATCTTAACCCCACGCTTCGCCTTAGGTATGACGATAATCAACAAAATTTTGAGAATAAAAAAAGTTGCAGCCGTTCCACTCAATGTGAAGCCTCTCGGAAGTGCAGAGCAGTTTTTCGCCATAATGGGCTCTTGAGCCTTTATCCCCTCACTGCAGCTACCCAATGCCATTCAAATTACCCGCCTTCGCAGTGCTCGTGTGCCCCCTGCCCTTAACTGCGAGGCGGGAGTTCTGTTGTTTTGGTGCTTGCTTTTCCTCCCGCACGTGCCGGCATTGCACTGCCACGTTTTAAATGCGAATGCATTTCTTAGTCGGGGGTTGTCGTGCGTTGGCCGGCGTGCGCCCCGCAGGTGTTATCTCTCCGCGCCCTAGCAACAGCTGTGGCGCGCCTAGCAACCGGAGCAGGTGGTAGCTCGTGCGGGAGTAGCGGAGGGCAAGGGGAGAGGAGCAGCGCGCGCGGGCGTGTGAGGGCGCTCGCATCGCGGAGCTCGGGCGGAGTAGCGGAGAGTGAGTGGAGAGGAGGAGCGCGCTCGGGCGTGTGAGGGCGCTCGCATCGCGGAGCTCGGCGGAGAGAGCTCGCGCGCGGGGCGGGCGTGTTGCGCGGGTCTCTCTCTCCTCTCCGCGTACCCTCTCTCCGCTCGCTGCGCTCGGAAAAATATATATAAATGCAGTGGAGCGCGCTCCTCTCTCCGTGACTGCTTGCCGCAGCGCACTCATCGGTGCACCCAATGCATTCGCATTTCCACACGATCCTCTTCGGGGAGGAGGGGGGAGTTTTTTTTTCCTTTACTATGCTAAACACCAATCCAACGAGCGTTCCTAACTAAATGAACGCGGGACGCTGGCGGTTAATTATGTATCTTTAACCTGAAATGTACCTACAGTTTTCTTCGCGCTAAACAACGGGAAGTTGTGTGACAAGCACCAGTGGTTTACGACTATCGAACGTCTATGACTATATAAACCACTTGGCTTTCGAAGTCTCCCAGTTACGGTGCGACGACCGCCGCTACGACGGAACGGCGTGGGGCTCTACTTGGGTCCAGCGAGCGAGCTACGACGACAAAGCGAGCGCCACAAGTTCTCTGCACTTATTTAAGCCAGTACTCATCTAATGGCTGCCGCTCAGTATTTCTTAACCTTGCACCTCCAGTTATGTCTTCGAACAAAAGCAGTCCGATCGCCACCTTCATTAATGAAATGCAGAAATACTTGTTCATATCTGGGGAAATGGCTGTCTGTCTAAAATGATGTACAAAGACGACCCTAGCACATACACTATATATTAAAAAATTGAATGAGGATAGAGCTAAGGTATAATTGAAACAAGAGATAACACTTCATAAAATGCTGCGGCCACACTGGGCTGGAAAAATAAAAAAAGCCGCAGCGACTGTTCCTGCGGACACATTGGAAGTGAAGTGAAATCTGGATTTCGCCGCAGGCGAGTTAAGCTTCTGCGTATCAAAACCGTTGAAGGCTCCCGAAGGTGGCGAACGAGGTGCGACGTGTGCCGCGGCATGTGCAGTGATGGATTTCTTTCGCGAGTAATTCATCATTCTCAAAAACAACTTACTTGTCCTAAACTCCTTTATCGGACGTTCTTGAGAATTTTCATATTGTTTGGAGGGTAAACTAAAGTACACGTCACGGCTGCACCCTGAAGAGGATATAAAAAAATATACCGGATCGATTATAGGATTATCTTCGTAAACCCAGTCGTTGGAATACCTAAAGCAAAGATATTGAAAAGAAAAGCATATCAGAAGACGGTGCAGAGCGGGCAGCGTACGGGCTATGTTACCGTTTTTGTGAAGCGTTTTTACAGGAAATTTCCGAAGTTTGTGAGTTTGTTTCTCCAAATAACTGCGACAACAGGAAGCATTTTTGTCATATATGATAACCACCATCGCAGATGTTTACGTCACCAGAAAAAAGTGTCGTTTCTCAAAGGGGTAGAATATTTTCGCTCGCGAAGTGTAATATTGAATAAAAGCTGCTTTCTCACCTACGCACAGAGATATTCGTATCTTTACAAAATGATCTTAGTCACTAAATTGACGCAGTGCCTGCAATTGGCATTCCTGGAAGGTTATTTTGATCTAGCCAACGTCTTTGATACTTCTTCTGGAGCATGTTGTTTTGTCAATAGGCTAAAAAGCTTTAAGAATAAATCTAATCAGTCTCATTCAACCTTTAACTTGGCTTCAACAAAATAATAAAGCCAAAATTTGTAGTTCTACCATGAACGTGTACCTGAGACACTTTCTCTGAATATATTTCTCTCTTGCTCGGCCATCATATACAGTGTTCGTAATATTTGAGGGAATGGGTGAGGTGAGGTCAGCAATTCTTCCTCTATCGGCTGGCCTACTTTAAAGCAATAAACGCATTGGATATCTGCCCAACGATGACCACAACAACGGCATTCTAATTACATTAGGAGGTATACGTCGCCTGTAGCGAAAACATAATGTAATACCGCAATGTGTAGAGGGTGAGTTCAGCTTTCGGAGTGCTTCCATGCAGGACGGAAAGATTCAAAGTTCGCAGTCCTCTGCCAGTGCTGACAGTGGTCGTAAAATATAGCACTAGAATGCTTTAATTGTTTTTAATAAACATACGTTTACATATGAGGAAATACTTTACTACGCAATAGGCTGGTTCTCCCACGCTGACGTTTACGTATTAAATCGCATTTTCTTCTGCCCTTGTTGAGGCTTCAACCAAATACTCGGGCATTGATAGATCTAAAAAAATATTGAATAAAAGTGCAAGGGTTTTTTATTGCTTGTAAAGAGTTAACCAGAAAAGGAGGCATTGGAGCTTGGTTCATTACTTTTGTAGAGAAGTGGGTTTCGTTTTCCGGTCAAAATTTGTTGTCATGCCAAATGGAAAATTCACTGGTCTTAATTTCTAAAACAATGTACTGCTTGTCTTTAGGCAACAACCGTTTATTTTCAAACCTACTCAGAAAATACGGTGTTTGTATAGCATGATAGCTTAGGACACAGTGACCCCATTGGGACGACCGCAATGTGGCATTGCCATACCGATCAAGATTGGACTTGCTTGAATTATAGTTTCCGCAATCGTTGAGCCCCGTCCTTATACTCTCTGTGAAAACATTTTGCAGGCAAGGTGTTCTTTTGAATTTTGACGCTGAATTCAAGGCAACGCCACTGTATTCTGCCCCCTCGCTACAGCTTCTATCTCTTTGAAGAGGGTTCCCAGCACATTTAAAACCTCTACTGTCAATTGCAGACTCAGTGTTGCTGGCCTATCGCGCATAGTTGATGCCCTCCCTGGGACATGGAACTGCCACTCAGACTTTGTGCACTTGGTGTAAGAGATACGCATGCCCAGCCTCAGTGGTGTGTCTAAAGAGCTTGGAAGTACAGAAAAAAGGAAGTCAGCGCCAACCAAGAACGTATGACGCTTTAGAACGAAAAGTCTCCAAGTGTACGACAACGCTGTGTTTACGTGCAATTCAAGGAATACAATTTCTTACATGTAATAAGGCCAGCATCCTGGCTGAGTCAGGTGTGAAGAATTGGAAACACCGAAATGTGTCGCCTTAGTTCAGCATTTTGGCGAAGTAATAAAGAATCTTAACATAAAAATGAGTTATTGATGCTATGAATTACTGTCGTTAACTAATACGACGCTCTGAAAGAGAACCAAGAGACAGAGTAATCTTACCAGGGAATAACAGAAAGTAATATTTATGTGGCCTATTTGAATTTTACTTACATTATTTCTGATGCATTCAAGTTGAATGCAAGCCTACAAAACTGCTTTGGCGTCAAGGCCCTCAACATGGATGGTATATAATATTTCTGCATAATAATAAGAATAAGAATAATCTTTATTACAGGAAAAGTACACATTATACATTCCAGCCCACATAAGCAGTGATGCTTGTGAGCGGGCTGGGCGGCCCAACTTCGTGCACGGGGCACATGCCTATGCCCTTTACAAAATATACAAAGGTAAATAAGAGTAGGGAATTTCCTCTGGCCGGACAACAATTACTGTTCGATAACACAGACAAAAAAAAGAAATTTCAACTAACACAATGTAACGGAAGAACATATACAATGCAAACTTAAATACACAACTTATTATGAAACCTATACAATACGAGCATGAGCATGCCAAGTGTGCGGGTGTATAGCTAAGAAATCAAGAAGTTTCGGTTAGCCATAAGCGCAGGAACAATTTGATTTTTTTAAAACTATGAAGGGCCGTATCTACTTCAAAAAATGTTTCCGTTTGAGAGTGCTTGTATTTCAAATCTCGAACATTGTAACAACGGGTGCCTATTTTGATGCGTCTGGAACTGTTTGTTTCATGTAAATGCAAACAGATTGCCAAAATATGCTGGGTAGGAGCATTCGGCAACATAAAAAAAGATTTAAGTATCACGCTCCACGTTCAGAATAACCCAAGTATGCATCCTCAGGGAACCAAACATATACTAATCACTTCTTACAGAGAAGAATATTCTGTTCCAGGGATGATACTGGTTGCAAGGAAAAGAAAGCTTGGACATCAAAATCCATTAGCTCTATTCGCGTATATTGCTTTTTTGAAACACTCTGCGCATGACTAAGCAGCTCCAGATTGCATCGCCGAAGTTCTTTCGAAGTAAGATGTGCCAAAGTCATTCATCATCAAAATGGATGCCGTTTTTTGTGTAGCCAGTTTGTTGCTTGACGATTGTTTCGTTGAAGTTTTTTGAAAATTTCCTATTTCACTCTAGTCATGCCTAGATTGGTCGCAGCGTCGTTCTTTCTGCAGCGCGCAAAAATAAATGCATTCTTGGCTAAGATTTGATTTGCAATCTCGGGACGGAAATAGCTTTCCTTGTCCCGCCTAATCCACTTGCTAAACATTGACAAAAACTACAAAAAAAACATCTGCAGCCTAAAAGTTAGTGCGGGCATGTGAAAAGCTCCTTGACACGCAGACTGATGGAGTAACTTCCAGCAACTAGCTTTTAGGCACTTCGCCACTAGGGACTGTCGACGCCGCGAGGAAGAGGCACACTCCCACGGGACGTAGAGTGTGCGGCGGCCTGTGAGTGATCGTGTCGGGCTGTCCTGTCCTCGGCCGTAAACACCAAATAAAAATGCCCCGCAAACAGTCAGGACGCCCATCTGAAATGAGTGCAGTGAGAGTCTGCTCACGCACTAATGAAGATCGCAGCAGCCTCATCCATACAAAAAGTATGTTCGCTGCAGGACCAGTGAAATAAAAAGTTGGTTAGCGGGGACTCGAGGCCGGCAAAGAAAAATGGGGAAATAAACGGTTATTTGGCCTGATCATTAGGGCGGCGGTCGAAGGCGATGTGAAAAAAAACCTGTCAACCACTGGCTACCGTTAGGTGGCGCTCAGAGCTGGTATGGGTTACGTTTGCCGAGTTATATAGGTAGTGTTGGGCACTGAATTGGTTCATTTCGCTTTGGTTTTGAATACGCATTTAAACGTGCCCTAAATATTTCCGTATACTTGGATTTAGCAAAACGCGTGGTTGACTGCTGACGTCTTCGATGTGCAATGTAAGCCGGTATATTACCTACATTACATTGCTATGTATTACTTTTGTCGCGAACCCGACAGAGAGGTTAGCCGAGGCACGTCCGAACGCCATGCCATGCACGCAAAAACAGGGGCCCCGTTTAATTCCATGCTCGTGGCGTTCATGGCTGCTTGCGCACCGGCGCCACGTGGCCCGCACTCATTGCTTGTCACTCTGACCCAGCGCCATCTCTCTTGCAGCGCCTGGGTGCGGCAGGAGACGTCCCGATCCGCTGGAGCACCACCACACTTCCAAGCAATATCTAATACCGAAGCAATGTCTACTGTCTGAACAAGCTTATTATAATACTTCTTATATATTATCCTAATTACCTGTAACATGTATTCCTTTCAACATACTGCATGCATCGCAGTCTCATGAAACTTGTGAATTGCTTTTTTTTATGACCATTGCGCCAAATGGACCGGCGTAGTGGGGCGAATTCACACTTCTAAATTTCCGCCTCACCGGGGCGAGTCCCAAAACTGTGCTTATCCCGCTGAAGAGCAGAATTTACACGACCAGTTGTTCTTCACTCGGCTTCGTGGTTGCACCGGATATTGAGAGATGAAGCGAGTATGCGACGACCAGGCGTCAGATCTTACGTTACGCTTTCTGACCTCAGGGTATATTTGCGCGCACGCAGAGAGGAGTAGTCACCAGAGCCTACCCCTAGAATATACGCAAGATCCTATATAGCTACTTTCCGGTCGTGGCCCATGACCGCCCGTCTAGGTATCGGGTCGAAACGAATATAATTTCGGCTCCAGTTTTCCGCAGTTTCTGTGTAGGTCTCAAACAAATGTAAGTGCCATGAATAATACGTTGAAATGCGCAACTAAAACCACCCAAAAATTATGTGGATTTTTATTTACTTGCGTAATTATTTCGTAGTGGTTTTGAATATTAAATTTTGGTCCACTGTTTATGCGCGCACTTCAACGAGAAGGAAAAAGATAACGCCCTGTTTGCCCCTAGTATAGTGTACAGTAGTCTTTCCAAGCATCATTCAGCTAACACTGTGGGAATACGCTCAACCAAGCATCACAACGAAACGCTTTCTGTTCCTGCACAACTGCGACGCTTTAGGTGGACCACATTACACTTTCGTCGCTCGTTCTTTACTGAAGGGATGGGCTGATGAATTTTCTCGTTTTCTGTGGGTCCCAAAGCTCCTATGAGGTTATGTACTAAGGTGACAGCAGGTACCTGTATAGATATATTAGGCAAGGCTAGCCGAAGATTGTTTTCTTTCGCGCTAGTCCCGAGACGCACACAATCTTTCCGACACAGGTGTTAAGGTAGTTTTATTGTTGTGAACCATACCAGGCGTAAACACGCTACACCCGCCTTCGCAGCGTAGATTATCCCAAACATCTTTATTACAACAGCCGTACTTCGCTGTTTACCGGTGTGCGTACATCTTGTTATTTCCTTCTAAATACAGTAGAACCCCGCTGTTACGTTCCTCACTGTTGCGCTTTCCTGGCTGTTACGTTGTTTGTCATCGGGCCCGGCATAGCTCCCATGGGATATAGTGTAATGCAAACCCCGCTGTAACGTCGCAACCTGACACCCCAAAGACGCTGGGGCACCGTCATTTTGGCTTTTGATGAGCCTTAGCCAGGCATTGTTACTAATTTGGCTACAAGAGGTCGCAAGAGAGTTGGAAAGGCCGTCAGTAAATGACCATCCGTCAAAAGTGCTGTCACCATCATCACTTTGCTTACATCAGAAGTTTCACTTCGGAACGCCGGATGTGCTTGATGTTAGCGCCACCGTACTGTTGTAATGTTGACGTGCAGCGTTTTTAAATTAGGTCACTTGGCAAAGGAGCGCGGCCTTCCAGTACCGACCCGGTGGTGGCGCAGTGGTAGCGTGGAGATTAGTTGAGATCGGTCTCGGCACGTCGTCTGCTGCTCCTCCCTTCCTACTCCCGGCAATTTCTACACCACCCATACCGTCACTTGCTCCAGTTTTTTTGCACAAAGGCCCATCATTTTCGAGGACGCAACACCCCATTTGGGTGACTTTCTGCTGGAATTTGGCGTCATTCTATCGAGGTATGTTAGCGGAAATACGGGGCACCGCGCTCTCCCTCAGGGTCCATCTGCCTCGTGGTATCTTTAGTTTGGCCATTCACGATGTGTTCGTAACAGTTGACGATGTCTGAAGGCTCAGAATGAAAGCCACAGCCGTATGCTTGCGATGTAACCTAGAAGATTTTCCACGGAGTCATGCTTTTCCACGCATTCAATCTGTCAGGATCCTACGGCGCCTTGGAGAAATGCCGCTGCACGGACTTTGCCGCTGCCGAAGCATCCCCGAATGGCATCCCGTCGCTTATCACGTCAACAAACCGCACCGACAATTCAGAGATCCACTAAAATATGGAGGCACGATGACAGCACCGAGATAATACGTTATTACAGATGTGATGACAACAATGGAGCTCAAGATAGGGGATGACTTAAGAACACCAGTTAATAGCCACTCCATTTTCGTGGCTTTCCCGACTTACGTTTTCTCCGCTCTTGCGTCTTTTTTACGGTCCGGTGAAAAGCATCCGACGTACGTCGGACGCTTTCGGGTTTGACGTACGTCGGACCCAAACTGATCTGACGTACGTCTGCAAGCTCAGCCAAAAAACAAGCTAGTTGTCGAAGTGAAAGAAGTTCGGTTTTCTTTCCCGCTCAGCTGTCCCAAACAGCAAGAGCGCGACGTGTCTATCACTTACGGGTGGTCTGAACACTGGTGGAGCATTTGTTTCCAGCTTCGTTTCTACTTTAATACACGCAGAAGGCTTCAAGAAAATGGCCGAGATTTTGTTTAATCCCAAAAGTCAGTGATGTACGGCCAAAGTAACACCACGTTGTTTTTTTCTTCCCAAGCTCCGTACACTTTTCGCTGTAAGTGCCAAGAAAACATATATTTTGAACAATCTCTGTGGTCCTCCGAAAAAGCTCACAAAAGTAGACTGAAACTTCCTGAACAGAAGGCAACCTTCATTCGTGTTTGTATTTCAGCCGAAATGACGCCACTTCATCGAAGCGACAGAGGTAAAGCTAAAATGTTATTTAAGGATTAAGAACTTCTATTCCTGGACATCAACGGGCTTTGTTACGTACGATAGCGAAAAGACGTACAGCAGAGTATAATGGTACAATTCTGTTTGTTGAAAGCAAAAATATACGAAAATGTTTTTTACCTGCTAAAGTATCGAGGGCGATTACGGGTATCCTCAGTTACCAACTTGGTATAGCGGAATGTGTTTCAGCACAAGTTATTTTTCGAAAGTAGAGGTTCAAAATACTCTAGAAGAGCAAGGCGAAACAATTGGGCCCAGTTAAGTAGCAAATGAATTGTGATTAAAATCAATGGAAGAACGTGAAAGCGCAGTCCTGCGCTGAGTCGGAGTCACGGTACTTCGGCGCCAAGGAACGCCGGAATTACGCGCTCTCTCGTTACTTTTTGTAGAGAACCTGCAATCATTTAGTAAAAACGTTTTATGCATCAGGAAGTAGACTGTTTTAACACGAATCAGAAATTATTTATGTATGGACAACGCGAACACATTTTTTTTTCTTTTTAGTATTGCCCTAGTCTACCAAAGTATTTCTCTCTGGGTAGGAGCTGGCGTTTTGCTTCATCAAGAGACTTCAAAAATACTGTCAAGGAGACAATAGCGAACTAAAATTGTACAAACAACGAGATGAATCGCACACAACATATGCATTTCTACACCCCCCAACAGACTTGTCAGACTTCTTAAATATTTGTTGGACAATGAATAAAATGCAATAGTCGCTTCATGTCCCTTTGAGCCAAATCTATTCTACCAACATGCAGAACAGCGACCAAGCATAAAGATGTGACTCTGAGGAAAGCCATTTTTTTTAAGTGCGAATGCACTTCTTAAGCGAGCCTGAAGCGTCCGCCGCCGTCCGCATAGCAACAGCTGCGGGTGCGCGCGCTCCTCGTCTTCCTTGGCAACGGGGGGAGATGGGCGCGCGCTGCCTGGCCGCTGACATGGCACATACCCACGTGGGGGGGATTGGCCAGGAATCTCCTCGTCTTCCTTGGCAACGGGGGGAGATGGGCGCGCGCTGCCTGGCCGCTGACATGGCATATACCCACGTGGGGGATTGGCCAGGAATGGGGTGTGAGAAGGGCTAATGCACCCGCTTAAAGGAGTACTGACACGAAATTTCAAAGCTGAGATCCGCTCTAGCAATCAAGTACAACGACAACACAAATAGGTGTCTGTGAATAAATGCATCTTTCTTTCTTTGTAGTTGTGTGTGTGTGTGTGTGTGTGTGTGTGTGATCTCTCTTTCGCGAACATTACCGAACCGCGCAAATTCAACTCGTGCATTCGCACTTTCACATTCTTCCCTTCGGGGAAATGCGGGGAATTTTTTCTTAGCCATCAGTGCTCAACGCCAGCGTCTACAACTGAATTGAAATGCACCTACAATTCTAAATACCTTCCCCCACGTCAGCCGTAATTATTTGTTTCTCTGGACGAATAATGCAATATTTTCTGTGGAGACCACAAAAAAAAACATTCTGTTTTTGCCTACTCTGGCGCAGATTGATACCTTCATATTTTCAGTGTAATGAGGTCTTAACATTTGCGATGACACATTTTAATCTAGGTTCTACTTGTGTCTTCATGTCTCAAGTTGTCTGGGCTAACAATTCACCGCCTACACTCTTCTTACTTTTGAGGCCGGATGCGTTGTTAATTCTGAAAAACACTTTTGGGATCTTGATTCTGCGAAAGATGGTCGTGGTTTTCAGGTGAAGAAAATGGTCAGAGGAGCATAGAGCAAAAATATAGAAAAAACACCTGTGACCCGATTAGAACCGTACCCGAGTCTCAACAGCAGCAGCCTTGATGGGCTGCAACAGCGCTATTTTGGCTTTTTTTGTTTTTCTCAGGAAGAAGACACCCAAATATAACCAGAATACAAGAACACGTAGTCAAGCAAGCAACAGAATACTGCAAAGCTAAGACAAGCACAAATTCATCAAACGTGTTGCGCAGCAGAAACACGTTTCAAAAAAGGGAACCGGTGCGGGGGTTTTCCAAATAATTACCTACCCTTTGCAATCAGTAGAACATATGTTGTTGCCAGCGTTGTTCTTCTCTTTGTGTCGGATACGAATGAGAGGATGACGAATGAGGAGATTTTATGGCCCGATGTGCCCACTACAAAAAAATAAAAAAACTATGAACGTACACGTGACTGCTGGACCAGTTTAAGAATGTCTCAACATCTAGTTTGTTGGCGTCAAGTCGCGGCCATTGCCGACAGCATTAGGAAAGCAGTCACCAGGCGTATGTGTTACCATGAGTTCTCGATTCGCCCGCCCCACGAACTTCAATGCTCGGTGCCGGCTCTTTGCATGTCCTCTATGATTTTTGCTCAATGGGCTGCTCGGAATTGAGTGCTGCTGTACCACGCCGTTCTAATGGCAATGGCAGCCACAAAGCAGAGAGTGTACGTGTAGAAGGCGGAAGCAGAATACGTTCCATACAGTCAAAAATAGATGTTTTCGTAGTTTTTTTTTTGTTCAGTACAAATGTAAGCTCCTGCCACAAAGGCTTGGGGTTCGTTTGTTCTCAATGGGAACGGCCACCATTTTTGTAGCCATTCAACGCAAGGGTACGTACGGCTGACGAGAGTTAAGAACCTCGCAGAAGCGCACACGAAGACACACCTGCAGTAAAAACCAATTATTTCGATAGCGCTTTCGAAACAGAAAACAGACCAAAAACACATCATTAGAAGCAAATTTTTCTCATGAAAGGTTTGGTATCACAATAGACGCCCACTCATCCGTGTCACGAACAAAGACCGCCTTTTAGTAGGCCCTATTTGAGAAGGGCGCACGGGTGCTTTGCACCTTCTTTGATTTGCCCCAACTTCTGTTCTTTTTCTTTAACTTTAGCACGTTATCGGGGTCCATTATGCCAACCGCGAAGCCCATTAGAAGAGTACAGGCCTTTAATTTACTACGTTTTACACAAGGACTCATTATAAACTAATTTTGTTTTAGGCATGGTCTTTAAAGGGTACGAAAATAGGCTTCCGGAGGCTGTAAGGCCTGGAGCTTGCGCTGTTCTCTCGCGCTTCAAAGCGCAGTGCATGTTACGAGCTGATAAGTTCGGAAAAAGAAAAGCTAGACACACTTGTCAGGGCTGTCGGGATCAGAGGTACGGGCAGTCATTGGCTCCGCTCCGCGCTGCGTCACGCTTTTTTTAGAAGCAGGCGCGCATGCCCCACCTACTACATGTTGCGCGGCACTGGTTTTCGGGTGGGCTGTTCTAGCTGCGGCGCGTTATTTGTAGAATTTATTCCGATTTTTTGTGGATTTATCGCACCGACGCTTCACAGGCGATGAGACGCACCGAAGTGGAGAGATGCGGATTAATAGTGACCACGTTCGTATCTCCAGCGTGCGCCGGAATCTCGAACACACGAGCGTTTTTCTTTTCGCCTCCATGAGAAAAGTGGCCGCCGTGGCCAGGAATCGGACCCGCTTCCTCGTGCTCAGCAGCATAACGCCTTAGCCACTAAGCCACCGTGCCGGGTCATTTTTAGAATGACGAAACGAGCATTTGAAGGAAGGTATGGCGGCCCCAAACACAATATCTTCACTCACAACAATATTCGAAGATTTCCACCAACGGCTAGCGGTTAGTTGCGTTCTTTGCATACAGCGCTGTCCCGGCAAACAGGTCCCTCCAAGGCCGGATAGCACAGAAAATGCTTAGAATCGCTGCAGTTGGTGACCGTTTTATACAGCCACATTTACGATGATCGCGAGCGCAAGCTTTTACCGAACTATTTACACGTTTCACACAATTCTAGACTCATTTTCAGGAATATTCCTGATCTGGCAAGCGGTGAAAAGTTTGAGATGCTGCGCTGGGTGCTATTCGAGCGCGCATCTCACTCACCATGCAGACAGATGCTTGAGGCAGTCGCGCGCGTAGCGCTTATGCTTGTAGAAGGGGCCCGGGGCTTTTCAGCGTTATGTCAATATTGTAAACGACGCGCTCCAACAACAAACTCAGGTAAGCGTGTCTGACGGTAGGCAACGATGGAAATTAGTCCTCACAATGCCACGCCGTGTCAGATTATCACTCACATAAACGTGGCCTGCGCCTCCGCAACATCCGGCGGCTTCCCCTAGAGCCGTAAACAATAAAAACGATGATTAACTGCAGCATTCCATAGAATCTACCAATAGCAGCGTCGAAGTCTTCACTGCCAGCTGCGTCATGGAGGCTATGTGACATGCTAAATGCTGCGTCAATGCTCCCTTGAATGGTGACAAGAATTCACATGTAAACAAGGAAAGAGACGCGTAATCTAGGGAGGGCGTTCTTGAAATTGCGCCGCCTTTATAAGCTCAGTGTACGACCGTTGCACGTATGGCAGCATAAATCCGGTTCGGTTATAGCAGGCAAAAATATCGCCACATTTCGGATTTTATTCGAGGGAGAATTTACCGGTATGCGTATGTATTTCATATAGACCTAATTCACGCATTCGAGTTGTAGTAGGCCAACGTTTATGCGAGCCTCATGGCTGGTGCTTGCGTTGATGTGCAGTTGTTTTTGTTGTGTTCTTGACGAGACAAAGGCAGTAGTCAGCCGGGACGAGCAGACCATGTTTATTGGTCACCAGATGTTAGTCGCAGAACTCGGAACGTTAGGCGCGGCTGCTTATGAGCGATAGCCGCAGCAGATAACAGGGCAGATAGTGGAACTCCCTGAGCGGGCGCTTGCGCAAGGACCGCGGTACAAATGACACAACATCCCTTCCCCAACATAAGCTTCATTAAACGGTGCTACGGCTTGTAGCGTTCCGGGGGCTGTCTTTTCCGAGTGCTGCGGCGAAGCACTGGTTGGGAATCCTTGTCCCTCTCCGTTTCTGATGCTCGGGCTTCGGGATAGGCAAAACCTGGCACGGATGCCTGATCTCCGGACGTGGGGCTACGGGCAGCGATTGGCTTCACCCCAGCCGGCTGTAGGACCACGGTGTCCTCGATCGAGGACTGACTCGAGGCCGGCTAGACCACCTTGGTAACCGAGACCGGCATCAGTTCCCCTAGAGCTGCGGTGCTTGCGCCGTCCGGGGTCCCGAGTGGGATTTGTTGGTGTGTCATGGGATTCCAGCCGTCCGGAAGCTCACATTCCGGGGTCTGATGGTACCTCGGGGCCTCCTGGAAGGTACATGGGCGTAAGTCATCGGCATGAACATAGCGCTCCTCTCCTCCCGTAGACACAACTTATGTGCTGATGCTCACACGCATGAGCACTGTTCCTTCGAGCCATCGGGCATCACCCGGGCGCAAGCCTTTCACCAATACGCGGGAGCCTTGACTGAAGTCTCTGCAGCCTCCTCGAGTTTGGCTCGACGACTACCTTATTCGTCCAAATTTTTCGGTCATTCTTTTCTCCATACCTGGATGCAAAAGGTTCAACCGCGTCCGCGGCTTCCACGACAAGAACCGTTGCGCTAGTGTTTCGTCTGTGGTACCGGTTGGGGTTTTGCGGTACCTCAACAGGAACTGGTCATTGCGATGCTGGAGATTCTTTGTTTCCCCAGTTCGCTGCTCGTCGAGGACCTGCTTGAAGAGATCTCTTTTTATGGTTTGCACACACCGTTCATCACTGCCGTTTGATGCTGGAGGATAAGGAGGCGACTTCACATGCCGAATGCCATTCCTTCTCAAAAACGTTGCAAACTGAGTTGATGTGAACTGCGCGCCATTGTCCGTAACCACTACTTCCGGCAATCCATAAGCAGCAAACACACTACGCAGTTCTTCCACCGTCTTTTCGCTGTTCGTCATTTTCATCACAAACACTTCCACCCACTTTGAATGCGCGTCCACCAGCACGAAAAACCACTGTTGCTCCCGATACGCGAAGTTCCAAACGCACTCTCTCCCACCTTCGCGTCGGCCAGCCCCACGACAACAATGGGACTCTGGGTGCTGAGTTTTGCGGCAGTTGACACGTCACACACTCTTTCACTGCTCGTTCTATGTCTCGAGTTAACCTCGGCCACCACACGTGACTTCTAGACAACGTTTTCATGCGCGTCATTCCCGGATGGCCCTCATGCAACATTGATTCCACCTTTTCACGAAGCACGCGATTTCCCCAGGTTACACAATCCTGGTTAACAGACAGTTCGCTACGGCGTACAAAATGAGGGACTTGTGTATCGTCTGCCACATGCGAAGGCCAGCCGTTTTGAGTGTAAAACAGAACTTTTGATATGACCTTGTCCCTTTTCATTTTCATTCTAATTTCTTTTGCAGACAGCGGGGTTTCATCGACCACAGAAAAGAAATGTACGTCTTCCGAATCGGGTGCTTGGCTCGACAACTGCAAAAGCAAACGTGACAGTGCGTCAGCATTTGCAATTTCCCAACCCTTGCGATAAACCCAGCGGTAGTTATAGGCTGCAAGAAGCAAAGCCCGACGCTGAACACGCGCTGCTGCCATTGCGGGAACTGGCTTATGTGCGAGCAGGCCAAGCAAGGGCTGGTGATCAGAGTATATGCTAAAGGATCGACCAAACAAGTATTTGTGAAATCTGCGCAACCGGAACACTACTGCCAGCGCCTCTTTTTCGATGTGCGCATACGCCTGCTCGGATTTACTGAGAATCCTCGACGCAAAGGCTATCGGCCTTTCAACAGCGCCTTCCTTGTGGAACAGTATAGCTCCCACTCCGTAGGCTGACGCGTCACAGACGAGGCCAAGATCCTTCTATGGGTCGTAGTGTGCTAATACCGTATTTTGCGTAAGCAATCCCTTGCTTGTTTGGAACGTTCGCTCGGCCTCAGCTGTCCATTTCCATTTTGCGCTATCTCTGAGTAGGTCGTACAGTGGTTTTAGTTCTGCTGATAGGTTGGGAACGAAATTGCCATAGAAATTCAACAGCCCCAGATACGCCCTGAGTTCCTGTTTATTGTTAGGGGCTGGTGCTTTTTTGATTGCCGCTATTTTTACGTCCGAAGGCCTAATTTTTTTCCCGTCTATCACGTGGCCAATACTTCACAAACACACTTTCAGGTACAATCGAAAGAGATGCCCCCGTATCGATTTGCATTCTCACATTTCTACCTTCCACTTCAACGTTCACCTTATAGCTAGGATGGCTACGTTCACAGGCAAATATGTTATGCAGAACAAGTTCGTGCTCACCGTTCATTGTCTCTAGGTTGTCACTGACGTCGTCCACCGCCTGCACTGCACGCGACGAGCCAGCCTTGCAGACCCTCGACAGATGACCCATTCGCTTTCATAGATGGCACTTGTACATCAAGGAACGGGCAGGATCTTCCGTCGTGGGATAATCCGCCGCAGCGGAAACAGTCCGCTCCGTAGGCCCCTGCTCCGTAGGCCCCTGCTCCCTGCTTCCGCTCCGTAGGCCCCTGCTGCTGGCTTGGCTGAAGCTCTAGCTGCGGGCTTGGCCCAGTACGTGTGGCGAACATCGTGCACTTCCTTCGGTTGCCTCGTAGCTGGTTGAAACTTTATAGTCTTGGCCCAAGCTAGTTCAACACTTTTGGCGATGGCGCACGCTGTGGCAAAGGTCAATGTGCTCTTCTTTAGAAGTTCCGTTTGGGTCGGTTGGTCTTTTAACCCAGCCACAAAACGGTCCCGCAACGCTTCTTCCAGAAAGGGCCCAAATTCACACGACGACGCAAGCCGTTTTAATTCCACGGCGAATGCAGCCACACTCTCACCTTCATGCTGGGACCGGCGATTAAACCGGAACCGTTCTGCAATCACCATCCTTTTGGGGGCATAATGCTCCTTAAGAACTGTGACGAGCTGACTGTATTCCTTCTCGTCGGGCTTTGCCGGGCCGAGCAGGTTCTTTAACGTGCGGTAAGTCTTCTTACCCATTTCGGTCACGAATGTCGATACTTTCAAATCAGCACTCACCTTCACGGCGCGGACGTAGTGTTCAAACCGCTCCACGTATGATTCGAAGTCCTCGTCCTCGTCTTCGTCGAATCGCTCGTACTGGCCAAGCGAAGCCATGCCGCTGTATCGACCCGGCTGCCCCCGTTCACGGCAATCCCATTCTCGTCGCCACTGTTGTGTTCTTTACTAGACGAAGGCAGTAGTCAACCGGGACGAGCAGACCATGTTTATTGGTCACGAGATCTTAGTCGAAGAACTCGGAAGGTTGGGCGCGGCTGCTTATAATCGATAGCCGCAGCAGATAACAGGGCAGATAGTGGAACTCCCTGAGCGGGCGCATGCGCAAGGTCCGCGGTACAAAAGACACAACAGTTTTTAGCTTTACAATTCTTTCCGCCACACTGTTTCTTGCTAACTTTTCGAGTCGCTGCTACCCAAATGACAAGTAGTGACAGGTTTCTTATCAAATTTAATGGTCCTCCGGTCACAACGAACTGCACATCATATCGTCCGTTCAACAGGTGCGTCAAAGTAATGCACGTTCCGGTAGTGTGAAAGAGGAAACGGAGGGCTGAGGCAAGCATTGTAGCTGTCTCTAAATGCATACAAATGACGCAAATCTGAAAAGAATACTGTTAGGTTGCTTGTTTCGACTTCTGCTAAGATATATTCTTTGTATAGTGTGTGCTGCGGGGCACCTGAACATTATGCAACGTGAGTTGAACAAGTGCCCACCAGCCAGCTTTCACTCTGATTCTAGGGAGGCGGCGGCGTAAGCCACTCTGCTCGCTGACCTAATTGGAGGAGTAAGACGAAGACATAAAAGTTAAGAAAGACATGCAAATACTGTGTAGCAATTAGGAAGTTGTTGTAGCTGTCTCAGTGTTTTCAATTTCAAAGTACGTGCGAAAAAAAATATTTCCTCGATGAATTTCTTGCTATTTGGCGCCTAAATATATTTGAAAAACGTACACGGCACCTAAATGAACTAAAAAACGCCCGCTGTGTTCGTGGTCGCATTTAAATTGTCATCACATGGTTTATCATTTTCCATTGATAATGGTCAATGCAGCGAGTACAAGAAAGATACTCTCGTAATGTAGCCCATTATAAAATTTCAAGCCAGTGTAACCCTGTGTAGAATCTGTTAAAACAGTAGAGATGTGCGTTTTCTTCACAAAGATTGCGTTTAGCTTTGGCTTCTTTCTGGTGAAAAATGTTGGAGTCGTTTAGCGGTAATTGTAATAAATTTGGTTTGCGAATAGTACCAGAAGAACAACGGTTACAGCCGTTTTCTTTGACCAACCTCGTTCCGTACAAGGCCATGTATTGATAGCAAAGTAATTCTTAACCATTAAAATTTTACTGTGAAATAACTATGACAAGTAATTAAACTCATGATAGTAGCGCAGTCGTCTTAGCGGCCACTTTTCATATAATTTTTTTATTGGGGTACCTTTGTTAACGAAAAAATCGAACCGTTTTCTGTAATCATAGTCCCTCACGTATGGCCACGTTTCACTGCGGAACTGGCAATGTGGGAAATCGCCTTACCAGAACCAATCTAACATCGAAAACTCTAAAGTTGTCTTCCCCAATAAACAAAACTGCATTGCTGGGAAGGCATTTTTGTGATTGTATAAACCGTCTTATATGAAAATATAGTGAGCCCCAGGGCCCCTTTTATTTTATATTATTTTATACTGGGCGCTTCTTTTTCCTAATCTGGATCCCAGCTATTGTAACGTAACGCTTTTCTTGAAAAGCACTTTCGCAAAGATTATGCGAGTGAAACAACTAATCTAATGGAGGGCGCCAATACGAGCAGTAGACACTGCATTTTCTGTACTGAGCCCCTGGATTTTATAAACGCGTCCACACATTAACGTGTTTTTTTAATTATTTATTTTTCACAGCTCTCGACGAAGCGAGGATCACGAAACAGAATACAATATTGCATCACCGTATCTATCGCGCTAGAAATTTTTTAGTACCCTATTATGGCCATCCTTCGCTTCCTCCGATGACGTTCGAAGCCCCTACACATTACCTCGGTGGGTTCCTTGTTCATACGATAATTCTCCGCCGCATAAGCTGATCATCTAATCAGGAGGGACGAGCGCTGAAGGGGAACGGTTATGTTAGCGCGTTAATGAAGCCGCAGGCACTATTCCGAGCAAACTGATGTCATCGGCATTCTGGGATAGGGTCGAGAATCTCTGAGGCAGAGGAAGACGTTTTGCAACCTATTTTCTCCTTCCTGATTTTCTCGTTGGAAAAAATACGAAACTTTGAATCCGGAAAGCACTTCTACGCAGCCATTGAAGCAACAGACACCGAGGTTTGAGGGCGAGAGGAAATAGCGTTTTTTAGAAGGGAGATCACGACCTCTTTTTAATTGTACTGAAAGATGTGTTAGAGCGGGATTGTCCAGCTCACCATTCAGATACCTAAAATTTTATCCTGCACAATATCTGATCCATCTGTTTTTATAACGAATAGTGGCTCGTTTACAAGGAGCGGTGTTCGCCGATTAACACGATTAACACCTGCCCATCAAATGGAGCTGTTCCTCAATTCGCTCTTGCGCGACAGATGGCTAGCCTCCTGGTTAGGTGAGTTGGTAGAACTACATCCCCGTTTAGGCGGTGGTCCCAGGTTCGAATCCTGGAGTAGGACAAATTTTTTGCCAACTGTGAAATTTCTGAGGAAGCTGTTTAAATTTCCTTTGTAGCCGTAAGGCTGCATTGAGGTGAGTATCCAATTTTCCTTCACACGCATTTACTCTAACCTGGGACCCAACGGCGCTGCCAAAACAAATGGCGCATAGGTATTGCGAGCACGTGGGCGTCTGCCGACATGGCGATATGATTCGTGTAACGCAATCAGCTCTAACGTCGCTAACCGGTGGTCGTAGCTGTAGCAGGTTGTCAAAATGCCAGCGAGGCTGAAGGTTACGCCAACCTAACGTTATGCTGACATTTAGGCCTAACAAGAAAAATGAGACATGGCTCTGAGTTATATTAATAAAATGTGCTTGGCAGTCCTCGGGTTCTTTAGCTTTTTATTCGCCCTTTTTAAATGTAACAGTTACTGAACCCTTTGATCAACGTGTTATATGCAGCTTAGCCAAGTATAAAAAGTATCGAATTGATTCATTTTCAAGCCCATTAATAATTTCTTCGAAAAAGTGATACTGGCCATTATTTCCCGACGATAACTTATTAGTATACGGCGCACTCCAGATAAAACGGCTAATTGATGTCACCAGTGCGCCTGTCCGTGTTCCTTCTTCCAGATTTTCTTTGGAACAGAAAAACTGACCCGTAAGCTTGAGCGCATGGCATCACATTACTGCCATTGAAGACGCAGGTTCAAGATGTGCAACGAGGCTGTGTTTATGACAAAGTATTCTTCCGAGAACAACAATATTTTTAGAACACTTGATAAACGACTGCCACAAAAAGAGGATACACATAAATACAAAGTAATCTAGTTTATTGGAACAATAAAGCGTCCACTTCACAACTCACTTCAAACACTTTAATTTTTGGCAAACCGGAAAACTTTCGTACAGGTCCTTTCTTTGGGGGATAATACTGATCCTCCAAATATGAACGTCTCAATGTTTACAGTTCCACAAACATAACGACGAGCAATGAGCTTAGATAGAAGGTTCAGACTTGAGGGTGCCCTATATTTTAGCCCTACTATATATTTTAACCCTAATGAATTCTGGCGTGTTCTTAGCAATGACTCAAAACATAACGTAGTTGAACCTCACCATTAGGATGCAGGGTCGGGCGAACTTCAGTGGAAGCTGACATTTAAAGTAGCACACGACACGTCACTCAATCGGAACATTACAGAAACTAACAGCGGAACTCGAAAAACCTTTCTGGGTTTGACACTCACGAACACCAGTCGGAACAAACATAATTTTTAGGTGAATGCCCATGTGTACTGAACAGTAAGCTGGTGCTCTGGATGATAATTTTTGTTCTGTGATTTCGCATACGAGTGCTTCAATCATCGCCTCTTCCCACTAAATCATATCACCGACAGGGTGCCTCCACTTCAAATCACCAATGAAAATATTCCCAACCTTATCAGGTCACAAAAGATCTTCTTCTGCCGGTGTTGATCTAATAAACAACAAACTACTAAAGCAAGATGACAAGTTGGGCTATTTGGTTTACATTCAGATTCATGACGAAAAACAAGTACAAGAAGCACAGGGACCAAAAAGGAGGGCCTTACGCACTGCTCTGAACACTCGAAACTCAGATTTTTAAAGAAAAAAATGCATTTATGCACAAAAACGTAATATAGCGTGAACACATTACACAGGGAATGCATGTGAGCAAGCAGAGTTGACATCCTTAAAGAGTGCGGCACATGACGATGTTCTGTTTACCGCCCTCTCTCCCCCCCCTTTCACGGGGAGCTGCAACGCAGGACAAAATAGGATGATCCCGTTGTTCACACGCGCATTATTATCTATCGTGTGGTTTCGACGCTTTTTTTGTGGTTTCAAAAATACTGAACGTTATGCTGTATGCCTCACTGAAAAGAAAGATTCAGCTGGGCTTCTCTGGCGGAAATGCTGCGTCCAGTTAGCCTGCCACATGTGCTCGGTGTCTTGTCCGAGAACAGCTAGACACTGCCTGTGTTTTTGTTTGTGAAGCAAAATTAACAGCCTCACAACAGTATAACTGTTGTTAGTCGGTTGTTATAAGAGTATAACAGTATAACAGATTCACTTACTCGCTTAACAGTTAAATGTAAAAACGGGATGTGAATGGAATCCTGGAGCACACAGAAATGGCTCTCTCACCAAGACACTCCTTGTGCATGCCATTTCATTGTAAAAACTTAGCGAGGGTTCTTTGTTAAACATCTCGGTGAAAAGCACACAATCCAAATACGCGCGGAAGAACGAAGACAGAACAGCCCCGTCAAACGTCCAGTCCTGGGTTGCACGTGCGTGGGTGGGGCGTGTAAAGTTCTTTGTGAGGGTAACATTGAGCGGGATTGGTCAGAAAACCCGTAAAGAATAAAAAACTCTAGTCTGACAGAAGTATTTTTCCTCATAACACGAAAAGTTTGTTTAGAGGAGCGCCGGAAGATATTGTTGATGGCCGGGGATCAAACAAGTCGCATGGGCCACAGTGCGTCGCGTTTTATTGGAAAGATTTCTGCTACTACTTTCTGCAAGAATGCGCGTGCAGCTGAAGGCTTATAATATAGTGTTTCAGTCATAAAAGTTTTAGTCAGAAAAAAAAAGCGTCACAGAATTTTATAGGGTCAGGGCAGAACAGAAAACATATCAAACGGCTTATAACGGCAATTTCCGTGATCATGCCCAGAAACAACTTCCTGCGTGAACGCTATATTAATATAGATCGTCTTCGAACTAAAAAACTAAAATTAGGCAATGCTTTTACTGAATCCAAAACGTCGCCTCTATAACGTACCAGCGGATTCAGTGAAGCAGGAGACCTAATTTGAGGGGTATATTTTTATAAGTGTGAAACTGCTGCTCATAAATTGCTGAAATGAAAAAGGGGTGCAAAATATAAAAAAAAACATGTAATAAATAAGTATAACCTTTGTTATAGTGGGCATAGCTCAGGTCCAAGGGGCTTTTTTTTGTTGCAGATTTGCTCTCTGAATTGGCAGTGCGTAGTATTTTATTTGTTTTAGTTTACAAGCCCATACGCTGCTGGACGGTACGGTTGAGGACCTCACTGGAATACTCCTCCCTCATAGGGCCCCCTACACTGCCTCTGTAATTATGCACTCCGAAAGCGGCAAAAACTGATACCGCTCGAACAAGCGAGAAAAAAGACAGGACGGTAGCAAGAAAATTGGTTGGTCTTTAACACACACCATCGAAAAAGTTGCAAAAAACCAAGTCTGTTTTCAAAAAAAACAACCTCACCATTAGGATGCAGGGTCGGGCGAACTTCAGTGGAAGCTGACATTTAAAGTAGCACACGACACGTCACTCAATCGGAACATTAGAGAAACTAACAGGGGAACTCGAAAAACCTTTCTGGGTTTGACACTCACGAACACCAGTCGGAACAAACAATTTTTAGGTGAATGGGTCGCAGGTACCTTTCTCGGAACACAGTGTATTTTGGTTTGTGCAGGGTGGAGAAAGGTTACCAATCCCGTCGGCAAAGGCGGTACACCTTACGCCTTAAAAAAACGGGTGAAATAAAGGGAAGTTCGTGTTACTCCCGAAGAGCAATATACAGCGGTACGTATAGGTGCAGGGATAATAACTGGCACGGGTAACATTGGGATCATGCATGCGTGCATCACATAATGAAGCAACTACTGAAGAAATAGCGTTTGGAGTAGTTGGTGGTGGAAGAACATCTTGTGGGGAAGCACAAAGACAAACAAATTCACGCATCTCCACAAAGTGAATCCCGAGGAGTGAGCGAAGCAGTGGGGATTGTTCTTACAGTATACCACCCGTGACATTGCCCACTCACGCATGTGAATGAATGAAAACACGTGTGTACACTATACCCAATTCCAATCTAATCCTTTCCGATACAATACAATTCCATTTATTCAAATACAATTCAATTCATTTCAATTCGTATATTCTACTCCGATCCAAATCCAATACCAATTTAATCCATAACAATTCAATTCAGTCTCGACCGAAACGAAATCCATTCCAATTCAATCAAATCCAATCCAATCCAATGATCCTCGCGCATGCGCAGCGCGGATCCCCCGGAGCCACGCAAAACTGCTCAACCTTTTATTTTGTTTTTGTTAGCCTTTTGTGAACCTTTTGTTCACAGATGTTCTGATTTACACGGTGCTGTGCGTCTCTCTCTCTAGATATATGTATATAACCTTTTGTGAACCCTTTATTTTGTTTTTGTTAACCTCTTGTGAACGTTTTGTTAAAAGACGCTTCGATTTACTCGGTGCTGCGCGTCCCCTCTCTCTCTCTCTCTCTCTCTCTCTCTCTCTCTCTCTCTCTCTCTCTCTCTCTCTCTCTCTCTCTCTCTCTCTCTCTCTCTCCCATACTCGCTGTCTCTGTCTAACCTTTTCTGAACCTTTTATTATGTTCTTGTTAGCCTTTTGTGAACCTTTTGTTCATAGATGTTTCGATTTACACGGTGCTGTGCCGTGAGCACGGGCGCCGGATGCCGGACAAGCCTCGGCCTTAAGGTGCGTCGCCCCTAAAACTAGAGGTTTGACAACTAGAGCCAATTTTCGTGTCGTAGAGAGGTAGCACCGCCCACCCCGAGTTCCATACATAAGCCTTTTAAAATTGTCTACGTGTGTATAGGGTAGGAAGCTAAACAACACAGCGGTGGATGTTGGGGCCACAGGTGAAATCAGGGCTGGCAGTATCGTGGTTTTTCTAGGAAGAAAAAAGTTTCAATAGTTCCTGAGATCAGCGTAACATCATTGGGCTATACGTGAGCTGTTTAGTACTATGAAATACCATACGGTAGACAGTCCCTTCCCCCGCACCCCATATGCATAGACCGGAACGGGCCAGGCGCAGCGCCGTTTCAAATCCAAAGTGTATATTTACCACAGTATACCTATAATGAGACGTTGTTAGAATCGCAACTTTAAAGTTGCGGACAACTATTTTTAGGAAACTGGCACGCAAATATGCTCACTCATCAAATATTGTACGGAAGCAGAGAGGGGAGGAAATAAGTTCACTCAGATTGGCAGACCGCATATATTAGCCCAAACGATGTAATAGAGTCTTTCTGGCGTCGTTACGCGACGAGTAGCAGAAAACTTCATTAGCGTGTAATATCACCCAAAGTTAAAAATATATCATAAGAAATACTCTGCCTCAATTATTAACTATGAATAAGTAAACAGCTTTGGTTTGTATTGTGAGTGTAGCCGGTTAATGTCTTTGGTGTAGCGGATATGAGGTTTTAGCGGCAGCTGTTGTCTTCCTTGGGCAATAACCGTAAATGGTGTGGAATAATAATGGGTGCTTATGCTGATGTCACCACTAAACAAGAACACGTGAAGCGTCCGTTAGGCACCGATGCAGCTGTGATCGTAACTGTCCAACCCGCTCGAGGATTAATCTTGAACAGCCACGAGTGACCTTCAGAGTGCGTTAATTTTATCATAGAGCCTACCATTTGCCAAGCGGCATCAGCGCCGTTGTACGTCGAGCAGTGTGTAGCGGTTAACAAGGTATTTAAGTCGAAGGGCACAGCGCAAGCAGAAAATCCATCTTTACAAGGCTACAATCTGCAATCGAAACGGTTTACGGTGGGCTTGCGAAGACTCATACCTATGACCTGTGTCCAATTTTTTTAGAGAACCAGACCTATTGTCCTCGCTTTGTGGCTATACATTTACAGCAGTGTTTTCAAAATCTTTTATGCGAAATAAAACCGAAGCGTTGAGCATCTGAACAGAATGTCTCTCTCTGGCAACTGGAGCAAACAAGGGTCGTTCCCTCGTGTGATCTCGTAAAAAAAACTCTGGCACACAATATTTTCTAAGAGTCCTTTGCAGTGCCTGAAAATAAAAACCAGGCACTTCAATAAAGAAACGGCCAGGAAGGAAGGGAAGAGCAAAATACATCACGATGTAGATGAATCTAGACAAACTCCAACCAGAGGAATCCTTAATCCCATGCCCACCCAGGCATCTGTGAAAGGGTTGGCTTCAGTAAACAGGAGAAAACTGCTCCTAGTCATTCGTAAGGAAGCAGCAAGAGCAAATCCTAGCCAAAATACGACAAAGATGCCCTGGGCGGTACTCACCAAAGCCTACTGTGCTTTGTAGACTGGTCAATGCAGGGCACTCTCTTGTTTTCTTGATTGTTCGCTTCTCGCTGGCTCGTATATTCAATTCGAGAGCAAATGTTCTAGTTTCATACCGTCAATGAACTGCTTACGAAAACGTTACTGCAATGTCATTTTAATTTAGACGTGAAATTGCTTACCGTTTTAACACGCCTTTTGCTTTGGATATTACGTTTCTCCTTTTTTCACCTGAGAACACTGAAACAAGTGCGAGGTTGAAAAATAAGAAAGTTTTGTCATTGTAACGCCGTCAAGAAGTGAGAAGTATAGCGGAAAAGCAAATGCACGAGAGGGCGAGGAACGGAGCAAACAAAAGCAGCAGCGGCCATTTGGAAGAGGTGCAATTTGCAATGCAAAGTTTATGATACCCCAGAGCTGAGCAGCATGGTAGCAGGAACCATTTAACGACGTAACATGAACATCACTAACCAACGCTGTTCGGTCATCGCACAGTATCTCAACCGTAATGGTTGACCCAATGCTCTCCTGAAACCCTCAATAGTGGAAAGAAAAATTCGGAATAAAAAATAGGGAGGGTGTATGTATTGAGGGCTCACATTTGAATGTCTACTCGGGCACAGTAATGGTCTACAACAGCAAGCTTTGCCATGAAAATTTTTTCATAAAGTAAAACTCTCCATAATGCTCTGTCATTGTGCAAATTGCTGGATGTAAGATTCCGGCATTGCAGTTAGTCGTAGAGACTACCGTAATTAATATCTTGTCCCCTCATCAGGAAGTAACTCAGCCGCTGCATCTGCACTTTTTCGGAAATGCAGGGTATTGAATGTTCCGCCATTTTCGATATTTTTCTTGTATTCGTTTTCCTGTTTTTTTTTTCAAAATTCTGTCCGACCATTTATCTCATCTTAGGCTATCATAACACGATTCTAACTGTTACAACAAATGTGCATTTTTGTGGAAATGGAGGCTGTTACACAGTTCGCTATCTTCGCTAATTTTTCTTACTTTTGGTATTTTTGTTTCTCGAATTTCTGATCGACCAATTACCGCCATTTACGCCACTATAAAACTTACAGGTATTACTTCCACTATATCTGCCTTTTTGCGGAAATGAACGGCGTCACAAAGTTCGCATTTTCGTTAAATATATCTTGTTTCCTTATGTTTAGGTTTGTAAAAATTTCGTGTGACCAAATACCGTCACTGACGCTATTGAAACGACGGAAGCTGGTACTTCAGCCAACTCTGCATTTTTTGGAAATTCTGGGTGTTACACTGTTCGCCATTCTCGCAGTTTTTATATTTTTCTGATTGTTTGGTGTTCCGAAATTCCGTTGTAGCACTGATCTATACACACGCTATTATAACGATTTTAGATATTACTCCCACCAAATCTGCATTTTGTGGAAAAGGAGGCCGTCACATTGTTCGCCCTTATCGCTGATTTTCCTTTCTGCTTTTCCAATTGCTTTATTTACAACATTGCGTTCGGCCAATTATCGCCACTTACTCTGTTATCAGGACTATATGTGTTACAGCTAGGCGTTTTAAGGCATTATATGTGTTAGACGTTATTATAACGTTTGTTGGTGTTGCAGATACAGCCAGAGTGGGCTTGAAGATATTTTGCTTTGATAACCTGCTTTCCATTTACACAACGTGCTGGCAATTTTTTGCCGCTGCCTGGAATTTGTTCCGTACCCAGAAGACGACACAGCAAGGTCGAGAGAATTAACGATTATGTGAACACTAATTAATATTTTCATCAACCCCTTCAGGCCTATTTTTTACGTATTACAATTTTCTTCCGAATGCGGTGCCAAGCCGCCAAACACAGTAGAGGTCTCCCCAGGGGAATGAGCACGGCGGTGGCTGGAGTTGAACTACCGAGCCGTATACTATTCCTAACCATGACCGAACGAAATGCGGGTGGCAGGAGCCTCACGATTGTCTCGTATCACTCCGTCCCCCTGCGACTGTTGCTGCACGTCTCGTATTGCCACCCTCCATCTTCGTGAATCCTCTTTCTGTGCCGGGCGACGACCTAAGCTTGGGTCTTAGCACGGCAGGATTGCGTAGTGCCAACTGCACGTCTCGACCAATTTACTACGGTTTCTTGCTTCCAGTCTGTGCTCTGTCGACGACGTCACGTTTAACGTTATTTCGTACATTTTATGCGCTCACACTTTGCCTATCTAGCTCCCATAGCGTCTAGGTGTCGTTGTTGTATTCCGGATGCCTCTCATTCCTACGCACCTTTACATTGTTGTGTACGCCAAACCATGGTAAGTTTAACCTGATATATAGAGCGCAACAACAGGGCTTAAAAAACCGTGATCTTGAAAGAAGGTATTGTGCTGATCAAAAAAAAAAACATTCCAGTGCACATGAAGCCTTTGCACATGAAAAGGTAATAGCATTGCTATATAACGTCTGCTTCAATTGAGAGCACAGTGCCTGATCGTAATAAAGCAAATGCAATAACAATTTTTTGTGTATGAGACCAGTAATTTACTTTACCTTAAGCTTCCAATCGCTCTACGAAACCTTCGCATTCAGCGCCGGCTCACGTAACAAAAGCACTGGTGTGTGGATGACGTGTTATACGGTGAAATAGCACTTCATGACGCCGTACGACTCGTCCTCGGTATTTGCTTGTGCTTGTTGGGCACGCGACTTGGAAAGGTGGTATCGGGACTGAGTCAATGCCCGCTCGCTGTAGTCCTCGCAGAGAAGAGGTGAATTTTAAAGCTACGCCAAAAAGCAGCACAAGCGGATGTGTCTGGATTGTATCGTATCGGGAAGTTCTCGTTAGCAAGATCTTTTCTGCTTGAATATTGGCTGTGGCACTAACCCTCTACCGATTTCCAAGGGCGGAATATTGCTAATACATTAAGAAAGGGCATTTAAATACCATAAGACTGAAATGACGCTAGATACTACCGTAATATCTAGACACGAAATGAAGATTTGGGCAATGTAATACCCAAACCGAGCAATAAATGTCTTGGCAACAGATGTTTTCTTAGGCCCCCTTTTACGCCTCGTGTTAATTGGCTTAGTAACTAATAGGCTTTGAATATAAAAAATCACCGTGTTGCAGGTGATTGTTTTAACCTACACTAAAAACGAGACCACGCTGAGCTGCTAGTATAGCGACATAGCGATCACAAACACTGCACAGTCAATATGGTATGCTCGTTAATGCTAGGACACTGGGTTACTATGGGAACACGAATAAAGCATGTGGTAGACGCACTGCAGTATCCGCACTTCGTGCGTCATTTTGAGCCCCATCACAAGCCCTACGTAACTTCGATGAGGTTTTGCTCAATTTATTGCCGGTCGAGGCCATACTATCTATAATACTAGCAACCTACGAGTCACTTTGAACAGTCGCGTTTAATGTTCTTACCTCACACGATTCCAACTCGTCTACATGCACAGACTAGTTTAAACGAGCAGTAAAAAATAGAAAACCTCAAGTACTGGCCTCTGTTATGGGAACTCTTTGCTTGTAGATTAATATGTTACACACTGTAAGCTGATGCTAGTGAGGAGTGAGGTAAAATCTACGCGCCTGAGTTGCATGACAAGATAGAGGGGCAATGTGAAAGTTATGCACATAGTATGCTGCTAAAAGAGTCACAATTACTCCTATGAATAGTTGGGTTAGTGAATGATGCCATATAAACAAGAAATACTGTGACATTTTGAGTCCTTCATTATGGTGTGCCTCGAAGCCTAGCCATAGTTTGGCCGTGTGAAATTTCCCGGATTTTACATTTTTAGGGGTGCCAAAAACCCCGAATTTTAATATAAACACGGTAGCGTGGAGTGTACCGTAATCCACATAACTACGTGGAGAACACCATAGATTAGGTTAATTTTTCCGGTCGTTGGAACAACATGCACGCTCCATGCTTACGCACCCTACAGGATGTATGGCCGATCCCATGTTATACATGCGTCCCGTTTGATGTCTTTCTGAATGAAAGTAATTCGCAGTGAAGTTTTCAGTATCCTTAGGAATCTGTGTTTTTATCTGAATTTACATACACAAAGCACTACTGAACAAGCAATTTCTTACGACCACGGCCATACCTCGGCACGTAATGTGGATGCTTACAAACGCCTAAACGTTTTCCAGCCAGGTGACCATATAGTCGTGGTGTACTTCATGCATTACAACTATATCTACGAAATAGGACTGCTACACCGAGCATGACTGAAAGTTTCAGGGTGCCAACATAACAGGATGCCTGTTAACATGCCACAAGTTTTTACTTTTCGCTGGTAATCAGTGTGACAGGACTTGTAACAGTTCCCATAATATTGCAGCGCTCAACTGAAGCTCAAAATATTTCCAGACAGAATAATATCTTGCAACGCAACGGTCTCCAAAAAATCTCCAACGGGCGACGCGACAATCACCATTTGCAACGACCTACAACATCTAAGATCTGATTACGTTGTTACAATACTCAACCCATCTCTCGGGTGTCCCGATAGAAGGTGGTGGGCTTGAATTACCGCAATAATTTACTGCGATTGTGCACTTGTATGGTTTATTCATCGCAATATTTCTGAATATTTTAAACAAATGATTTTATGTCACCGCTTTTTTGGCGACTCGGTGTTCCGAGAAGCGTCTTTCCAAACCATGGTGTTGTGTTTTCTTCTCTTTATGAGCGTATTTCCTTAAAGATAAACATTAACTCCCAGAGGTTATTCTCATACAGTAAAACAATTTCCGCAAGAGATAACATTGAATTTAGATAGTTCACATATTTAGCTTCAAAATTTACTCTGTATAAACAACCACATGTGCTCAACGTCCTTGCTGTGGTAAGTGGCGATGAAGCATGCCCCTTCCCATTAGGTCGCCTGTAACATGGTGTGGCGTTTGGCAGTAAACGTGTGATGTTACCTCACTCATGCACTCAACGTTTGGAGTATATGCCTTCCTAAATTCAAAATCTTGGAAGTATGAGAAGAGCTGCAGTTTTCATCGGGACTTATAACTAGCCCATTAAATATCTCGCAAAACAGAAACTCCCCGCACTGGCGTGGTCCTGTAGCAGATGAAATAGGACCGGTAAAATAGGTATGCGCGTCAAGCCCTGCTACATCAAAGCTACTTGGACCTACAATGAGTGATCGTTGTATCCACATTGCGGTAGTTTTTATCAAGTTTGAAACACACTGTCTTTTTTGCATCTTTTTGCTGTTGGTGGTGGCTACAACTTGAGGACGTAAAGGTTTTCACTTTGACTTGAATCCTAATTGCGGTATTACTTTCAACTTGTTTGGGGGTTTAGAACACATTCATCGACTGTTCTTATTTTTCCTCCACTGCTAAAAAACACTATTTCGGAATAAAAGTTTACTATTTCCTAACTATCATATCCTAACGATGATCATAGTCCTGAGGGTTCAACAAGATGCATAAACCAGAACAAGGTTCTTTTTTTGCTCCAGTAAACTCTGGGTCGGCAGCACTAGCATTTGCTTTAAAATACTGAGGTGGTGTGGGAATCTACTTTTGACGGCAGTTTTGCTATCAGGGTAAGACATTTTGGCAGATACAAATTTTGTCTGGAGCGAACACTAGGATTTTTTCAAAATTCAGGCAAGCCGCAGCACTGCACAGGCAGGGGCTCCAAAGATCTGATAAGGGTAGACAAAAAACGGGGTCTGCTTCATCGCGGCGGATTAAACAAAAAAGAAGCGCCAGGAGAATACGCTTGAAGAGCACACCCTGCTCAGAAAGTAAGCATAAATATAAAAGACAAGCTACTCAGTTGGCTGTTGGCAGGTGCTGCAGACATGAATAATAGAACTCATCGTAAGGATGAAAGCAAAACCAAGAGGCATTGGGCTCTTGGCGCGAGTGATGTATTTTCGCGTACCCTCCGCCACTGTGGAAGGCGGTATCTAGCCAGGCAATGAAAAATTTGCGGTATATCAGTTGTTCTCCGGAATGTTCCCATGTGAACTTAATTTTTCGCGAAAATATTGTGATGTGGTGAGAGAAATGAATATATATCACTACTAGCCTAAGAGGAAACCTTATCTGTGTAAAGATGGTTCAAGCAAGTAAATGATGACAATTTCGAGATATTGAACTTTCTAACATCGGTATATTATATTGCGGAAATTTTATCTAGACCTTTGCAATTTTTGGTCATGCTTTTAGGAGAAATGTTGTTCTGGATCTGCCCAAACAGGCACGGGCTAATAAAGCAATTAGACAGACGAGGGCATTGGTTTCGCTCAATTTGCCGCCTTTTCTAAATCTTTCCGAAAAAGTGCAGGTTCAAAAAATGGGGTACCTTTGTCTGGCACATTCGTATGTATTTCAGCACTGATAATTGCAAATATTTCGAGTACTACGATTCATATTTTCGCACATCTACATTAAAAAAAACAAAGGGGGCTGGTTGCCTTCGCGAGGAGTTTACTATTTTGGAGATTAGAATATGTTTTGACCAGACCGCGAAAAAAACGTAAAAACGTAACAGCCGGGAAAACGTAAGAGCGAGGAAAGGCCACCGAAATAGGCCTGCGTCTGACTGGCATTGGTAAATCACCCCTATCTAGTGTGCCATTGTTGCCAGCTTGGTTTCTGCCCATTCCGCAAATGTAGCGGTCTTTTTTTTGCATTTTAATGGGCACATTTGGCGTAGCCAAGAGCGATTAGGACGGGCGTCCAGTCATGTTAACCTCGCAAAGTCACTGTACTACTCGCTCGCCGTCGCCTTACTCGTGAAGGTCGACACCAAAATCGGGTGTCGTGAAATCATCGTACCATTCGCTCGCCGTTTAATCCGTCTCACGGCGCAAACACGGGCTTTGTGATCCACCAAATGAACGAAAGCTGTGCCCCATTGGCAAAAAGAATTTATTTCTGCAATGTGAGCCCTAAGCTTTAAAAAATCTAGAATATAAGCTTGCCGTGTTTCTTTTGATCGCTCGTAGGCACCTCTCCCTCCTCAATAAATAATCCGGAAGGCCGCATTGCTTTCAGCGTCACTGTGAGGTGCGACGTATCTGCGAAGGAGGTCCAATGCCGCTTCGGCGTCTGCAAAGCTTGTTGCGTCTTGCAGGTCCCAAGACACTACAACATTGGAGAAACTGGCCCAAGTGATGGTATGGGTGGTGTAGAAAGAGGCGATAGTAGCAAGGAAGGAGCACCAGACGACGCGCCAAGACCTATCTCAACGCTACCGCAGCGCCACCGACTGGACGGCGCAATCACCGGCCCGTGCTGCGATACTGGAACGCCCCGCTCTGTGCCAACTGACCTTATCTAAAAACGATGCACGACACCATTACAACCAGAGTGACTCAATATATACAGTTGTAAAACTCCGCTTCTTAATCCTTGCGGCGCTACCCCCCCCCGGCTTCGGGGAACCTGAGGGGCAAGTCGACGCGCGCGGTACCTAGGAGACAAAAACTAAACTTCAATAAACTTTTATTACTTTCTTTTTTTTGTAAAATTAAGCTTGTTTTTTAAATTAAAATACATTATTAGGTAAAATTTACTTGAGTTTTTGCGGCTTTTTTTATGACTTACGCCAGCAGCCGCAAGCACTTGAGTACTACTTCAACGTTCTGCCGACAGACGACAGGCTAGTCAACTTATAACGTGCTAGCCCCGGAGCAGAGGGACAACCAGAGACCGGCTTTTGATACATGGGGTATATGGGAAGTTTCACAACTAGTGTATCTCCAGTAACTCTGATTACAACAGGACGGCGGCGCTAACATCACGCACTTCCGCCGTAACGAAGTGAAACTCTCTTGTAAGCCCGATGATGATGGTGATACCACTTTCGACGGATGGCCATCTACTAACGGCCTCTCCACCTCGCTTGCGGCTTCTCTCCGCCAGTTTGGTAACAAAGCCTGGCCAAGACTCATCAAAATCCAAAATTGCGGTGCCTAAGAAGCTTCGGCATACCAGGTTGCGACGCATCACACGGGAACGGACCCACAGTTGCGACGGTACAGAGGGGTTCGACGACGACCTCTTCGATACAAACGACGACAATTAGTAGCACCGCAACTATGCAAATAAATAACGATACTAAAACATACTTACTCTGTGTGTGGCAATGCTTATCTTTAATAGCTTTACCCTTGAAGTCTTGCGCGTGAGTTCTAACTTCGGTGAATTATTTTCCTCTCAAACATGCCCCAGCGAGGTGGGAGCCTCTACAGGATATGGATTGTGAATACTTGATGTAGTCGCGTGTCTACTGAGAGGATTGGCCTATTGCGGTGACTGCTGGCGTCATTATCTCGCCGAAATTTGGCAATTTCAATTCGGGTGTGATGTCCACGTGCAGACGTTTCATTTCGAGGTACCCACAAAGGGGATTGACAAAAAAAAAAAACTCGCTGTCGTTAAAGGCCCAGGGCCAATTCCATCATTCTGACTGGGTAAATACAAAGCAGTGAGAATACTTTTGTGCCATGCCGTTTTATTTATTTTGATGGAACGCCTTATTATCCGCGGTTATTCTAAGTACATGTAAGCCCCAACTGCCAATCTTGCCTCCCGGAAGCAGATTTGTCACCCAAGTGCTATTATTTTTTACTTTGCGAAGCCAAATAGTTTTTTTTGCTAAGCTTCGGCAGACTTATATTTCCTTATCGTGTACCAGAGCTTATTCGCTGACCCGTAAAGGTCGTTGTCAATTTATTATAACTTGTAGTACGAAAATATATTTTAAAATAGTGTCTAATAATAGCTGTTACGGGTTTTTATGCAGAGTACATGGACCTATAATCGTTATCCCCGGGACCATGTGCCTATCCCCGGCACTTGGTATGTTCAGTCCCCGGCTGTTTGTTGCATACGCTTAAGAGCTGATGTACAAAAAATCAGTCTGCTAGTTTTTTTTCTGTCGACTATCCAAGTTCTAGGGCTATTTTGTAGGAGTTAGCTTGTTGAAGATCGTTTTTATTTCATTTTCGTGGTCCACCTCGCCCACTCGTGTGCCATCTGCGTAGCGAAAAGCGCCAACACATAAGCACGATCCACACAGTGGCGGCAAGACACGTGCATGAGACAGGCTTTGGGGGCACGACGTGCGCCTTTATTGCGCTCCGCCGCGGAGGCTCTCCGGCATCCAGGGTAACGAAAGCCTCTGCAAGCAAAGATGACAATGACTGTCCCTCGAACTGTTTACATGCGGCACACAAACGCCTTTTTGTGGAAGCAGCTGTTTTGGACATGTTGGCGTCAATGTAAACAAACGTCATCTTGTTCTATTCGCGCTGTAACAGCGAGGCTGAAGTGCGCTTTTAGTAGCTAAATAAAGTTGTATGACAATGCATCTTCCCAAAGAAGATTGTTTGCCTTGTCGTTCGACATGCAAATTTATCGAATTCAGGTCGAGCTGCTCAGCTGCCTTCCTGTGCCGGGAATACTTTCCATAAAATATAAATTTCCCATCTACTTTTTTCACAATGCTCTTGAGTTGGTAACGTTGCAGAGAAATTACCTTCTTTGTTCACATCAGCCGGAAAAACATAATTTTCCCGGATGCTTTATACGCCTTGCTTTATAGTCTACGAAGCGAAAAATTGGCTTCCACGGGTTTAAAATGTTATAAGGGCAATTCTACAGCTCTTGGCGCCCACGTGCGCTCTTATGATGATTTGCCAACGGCAATACGTCATGCCTAAAATTTTGCAGTCACTTCAAAACGACATACAAATTCATGAGCTCTCCTCCTTGTCATGCGATCATATACAGCTGTTTCCTTTGACATGGGCTATTCCACATATGTCACACTGCTGTTGTTGTTCCAGTTTTAGGTTCATTTGACTTGTTTTAAATGTTGTGTGTCCGTGAGAATGGTAGCAGGGCAGCAACATCTTATATTTCAGGTGTTGCAAATGGCAGATGAGGTAACATACGAAAGCCATAATAAATTACACTGCTTTACAGCGTTAAAAACTCCCAAAGCGTTTGGTCCCACAAAACACTGTCATGACTTGTTACGTGCCAGGCAATTCACTGGACTACCTAAATTTAGAAGTGCTGAATGGTGATGCTGACGAAAGCTATGGAATAATTATGACTGGTCTTCCTTCTGTAACTGAGTGGTGGTGTACGCAAACCTTACCAGTAATGCCACCACGCTTATTTTCAAATTCGAAGTTCAAAAATTCAAAAAGAAGAAATTTATAAGAAAACAGGAGAAAGAGGGGAAAGGAAAAAAACAATAAATGTAAAAACCTGCTTGGTCGTTATCAGTTCTTTATTTAAGCCCCATTTATAAGTAATCGGTTCTCAGTGATTTCCTCTCACCTTTTTTCTTAGGAAAAGCTAAGCCCTTCTTCGAAAAGTTACCCCGTCACATCTGCCTCAGTGAGGTCTGGTTGTCTTTGCAGGAAAAAACCATGGGGGGGGGGGACGGCGGGCGCGGGGCCAGGGCCACCCCCAAAATTATGCAACTCATCCCGCATCCCACCATCTTTTTTAACATGATTCTAGAATGCCATTATATGAATCCTGGACACGATAAATATTTGTTATTATAACTGACCTACGCCTACAATATTCTTATGAGCGCGATAGATAACTAGAGACACGCAATAACAAACGGGTTTTATTTGCTCCGTCTAGACGCCAAACAGTGCCGCTGTAAACTGGCTGTGTTCGCTGTTGCCGTTCTGCCTCCTCGGCATTAGCTATATTTGAGCTACTTACAAACTAACAGTACAAGTTGGTTTCGGCAGTTCACGTGCGAGAGAGCGAACGAGGGATCCAGAAAAACTGTGATTGCTCCACAAACGTACCTTTACATAAAATATTTCCAGGCCAGTTGAACGGCATGCTAATAAAAATCGTTATTTTATACTTTTGCTTGTCATTTACTTGTTCCGAGCGGTATCGTGCCTTCGTTTTATTCCAGGGCGATAGCATTTGATAACGTTGCGTACTTTCTAAGTAAAGAGAGGCGCATCTCTCGCTCGTATTCGCTAGATGCCGATTATTTCATGTCTTTTTTGCGGAATATTGTACCGCTATGGTGAACGCCATAGTAATTCACGTTTCTACGAGTACCCTGTCCCCTCCTTTGCATAGAAGAAGCTACCTTAGGTTGTCTTCATCCCGCAAAAAATTCGTGATATGTGGCTTTCATCTATGCACTCCATCACCATGTCTTGAATGTTTACAGTTCCATTCCGCAACCTTAACATAATTATTTCTGCGTGTGCGTACTGACAGGCGCTAGTTTTAGTAAACCTGGCACGCGTGTTTCACAACTTTTTGCATTCGCTTTAGTAATATCTTAGAAAAATTCCCGTATGGTCTCGAAGTTTCTGGTTGTGTGAAAATCTTAAATTTAATGTTTTGATTTAGCCACGAACAGGAAGTAAGCAGATCCTATAACGTCAATTTCAAAGGGGACGGAAAGCTTCAACAGCGCGGAACAGGGGTAAATTCATCCCAAGATTTCTTGCAACACAACCAAAGACTTAAAAGCAGAACATGCATGTCACCGTGGTCATCTGTAAGATTAAGAATCCTACTAGAGAGCTTCTAGGGAAGCCATAATTTACGATTTTTTTTGAGGAAATCAAAGTGCATAAATAACTAGCGTTAGTGAGTTTGGAGCTCACATGAACAAGCTAAGCATGACAAAGAGCGACTAATACGGGTGCTTAAAACAGCTACGTTCCGTTCCCTAGGAAAAGTAATATTTTGATTTCCTAGCAAGATTCTCCGTTTGCGTGGTTCCCCCTCAAAAGGCGCTCTTATATTTCCCATTTTATTTTTTTTATTATTAGAGCGGACAATACGTGCATGGTAACATACCAATATGAGGAAAAATATAGGTAAAGAAACAAATGACATTGCCCGGGTGCGTGATTAGCAAAATACTTATCTTCTTCAATTTCGTGTAAGAGCAGAACTGGGGAAAGGACTGGAATGCTCTGACCTTTGATGATTAGCGTTCTAGTATGAAAAAGTAAGCCTAAAGAAGCAATTAGTACAAAATACATTTTTGTTTTATACTAAATATTTCGTGTTTTATACTGCTGCTAGCGCTTGTCCGGCAGCAAATGGTGCCGTATTCATTGAAAAATTCATCAATTCAGGTTAAAATTTCGATTCTCCCGCCAAAGCGTGGGTTTTCGGGGCGTCAGCAATTCAGTCATAACCGCGCGTATACAATCGGACTGGCACTACAGGATTCCGCTGAAGCGCTGGTGGCCGTTAGTCTTCCGAGATGGCGCTTCCACACTCATGCACGGACCGTTGACTGTCGTTGCTTTGTTTTGTTACCGTATTTGCTCCTGACTTGTTTTGGTTACTGTAGAAAGTAATGGTTTCGTGAAAGATGAACTATCCTCGACAAACAGGGTCACGTAAGACAACGTCGCTTACGCCAATCGGCCAGTGCGTGCAAGACAACTCGAAAGCGGCGGACTGCTGTGCAGCTAAAACAAGCATAATACGCGCAGTACCAACAACAGTACGCATCGGTACTTCTATGTTTACGTGTGATTAAGTAACTTCACTGTTTAACGCCCCATTCTTACTGCTATAAATGGAATGTGGCCTACATTTAAGCGCAAATAGCTCGTTCGGCAAGCTTATAAGTCCTGTCTAATTTGCGTCTGCTTTCGAAGGCCTCCGCCAATCCCAGAGTTAGCTAGAGTGACGTCATAGGTTGTTCCTCGAAATGAGCTAGTGGGTCGGATGGCCATTCGCTGTTTTCCATATATATAGCTTATTTGGGTGAAGTGAGGGTTTAAAGTGCTGTGAGTATAAGTCTAACGAGGCAATCTTTTGAATGAATCAAACTTGTATTTTCGCTTCATGGACCGTTTAAAAATAGGAAACAAAAGATACTGTTTCACAATTTCCCTTTCGTACTACTTATTATTTCGTCTTTCTTAGGTACCGCTGTAAAACCAATGAGGCCTACATTATCTGATTTATGATCCTCTTGTCCCACTTTTATTGCTAACAAATTGGCTGACCTAAGGAATGATATAAACCACAGAAAATGCCCTTTAAACAAACTACCACACACTACCACCATTGTAACCCTGCCTTGCTGTACGTTTATACTTCACACAAGAATGTTTCTTAGGATCAGCAGGAGATACATGTGCCTGAGGTACACGTAAAGTGGGAACAAAACTGACATTGATAGAGAAAGCAGATACGAGCGTACGTCGTCGTGTTTTTCTTCACTGGGTATCGGTCTATCGTTCGCGCTTGACCGCTAAGTTTTCCACGCACCGACTCACAAATGTTTTGTTTTTATATTCACACCTTTGTGCAAACTGCCCAAAAACACCTTAAAGTTTACCCGTGCACTGACAAAGGATCCCAAAAAGTATAAATCACGTGGAAGTCAGAGATATGCCCTTGCCCGAACTCGAATGCATGCCATCTTGAGCAATCTTTGTCCTCCAATCCACAAACTTGCAAGAATTTAGTAACAATACAAACAGGCAATCATATATAAAAAAATTGCAACCCGTCTGTAAAAGTTTTTTATTCATGTTTTGTAACCATCTTGCTCAGCGGTTTCAAATTTCTTAAAGTTTGAAGCTTGGATGAGTGCTACCAGTTTGGTATGTTTCAAAACGTGAAGAACGAGCCTTTTCTCGCTCATTGATAACACCCTTCTAAATACCTTACAACCGTAACGTTTGAAGCCCTGTCCTTGCCCCTTTATGCTTGCATGCCTCTTCATTGTACGACTGCACTAAAACCTAAATATTTTTGTGCTGTAGATATCCGCGGCATAAAGTATCCGTCGTTTATGAGTGCTCTGCTTCGTGCGCCATAGTCTTAGAGCTACAAATGAAATAGGAATCCATAATAACTCTTCAAAGGTCACCAAGAAGGCGGGGACATGAATAAGCAAAGTTTACTAGAAAGCTTCTTAGCTTAGCACATTACTCGGCAAATAACTAAAACCGCGAATCTCCCTTCGAAGTTGTCGAATTGAAGCTCGGAGTGCAAACGATAATAATGAGGGGAGGTGGAATAGCTAAAATTAGGTTCTTACTCCCCTTGAGGCGACGCCCGTTTGCTTAGTGGGTTGCCCAGTGGCACATTTTCCTATGAAGCGTATGCTGCCGTCGAAAGGCACCTCGTGAGATGTCGAAAATTGAATTTGAATACTGCTGCGGCACAATCACCCATGATAACTACTTGAATAATTGGGCACACATTCGCGTCCAACTTATTAGTTAAGCTCTTTGCTCAGTAGGAGATACAGTAAATAAGGCAAACAGCAATGCCCCAAGCTGGTGCTCGGAACGCAATTTGTACCATAGCACCGAACTATCGCATTCACCGTTTACACTTCAGTTTTTGCCCCTCCTCCGATCCCCCAAGTAAGAAGGCTAATGTGGTGAAAAAATATTCGATATGGTAAATAAGTTTTGTAAAATATCAGTATTTCAGACTTAATTTAAGCACAAAAGTTTCAGCAGTAATGAATGAGTATTAACATTGCAGCTGCATTGAGGCATTCCCCATACCTCCGCCAAGAATTGGATTAATTCGATTTTTAGTACATACTTGCAGTCATCGTAGCTTTGTCGCAAGTGGAGAACTGCAATGCTAGCGTCGCGGTGTACTTTATTATTCAATGTACTGAGCTTCACAAGAACAGCTGGCTTCTCACTGAACTGCCCCCCCCCCCCCCCCCCCGCAGAAAAAAGGAACGGACACGTGCTCACCTAAACTTCCACTCAATTCATTAGTTTTAGCTTGTGCTTTCTCCCTTCTGAAAGGTAATTGCTTCCATGTCACCTTGTAAAACAGTAGGGGGGCTTCTCGCACACTTCACATAATCGCTGAGAGGTTGGAAGGTGGAATTGGTAGAACTATGCACCCCCCCAGACCGACCCATTTTCTGCTCGCAGCTTGAACGTTAACCTAATTGCCACAAAATGAGGGCTAAGCGGACACGTTGAAAAGACCGGGCCAGTAGCCAGACACCTAAATGCCAGCGTGGCCTGCAGCTTGCGTGTTCAGCTTACTCCCATCAGTGGGTCTCCTCTGAGTCGGGCTCTTTGGATGCAGCATTGCATTGCTCGCATCTTCTGAAGTCCTAGTGCATTCCATCGCTCTCTTTTCGCCCTTTCCTTTCTCGAATGTTTGGTTCCCTGCGGTGGGCGGCGCAGTCACCTAAGAGGCCATCTCTTTAATGCACCTCTAGCTAATGACGTTGCTTCCTTTTTTGCTGGGAGGGGAAGACGACAAAAGTATTCTGAACTTTCTGTGATAAATAATGACCACGCATTGTAAGAAAGTCTCTCCGCTTTTCAGAGTGCGCACCGCTTTCAACCCCCCTGCCTTTAAATGCCACTTAGAGACCTTGGGGGGGAGCTTGTTCCTTTCGGTGGACTCATATTTGGTTTTTTACATTGGTCTGGCGGCTAAGCCACGAGAGGTCGCCCTGGGTGAATTGCGATGGCGTGATTAGGGCGCAAATGCTTGGATAATTAGCTGAGGAACAGCGGGAATTTAGTCTTCAGGATTTCCTTCGGGATTAAACAATTCTGAAGTTTCGCATGGCGGCATAAAATGACCCTAAATGAGGGGTGAATGCTCTAAGGCCTTAGCTTTCACTATTTCCCCGCTCCTCGAAGCGCTGTGGATGCTAAGAGCTGATAAGATCGAGCAAACGCATTAAGACAGAATTGTCAAGAGACAATGCGCTCAGTGGTTCGTCCGGGTTTTTATTTTGAGCAGCTGGCGCGCATACTCCACCTGCTACAAGCTGCATATCACTGCTTTTAGCGTCGGCCGTGCAAGCGATGGCACATCAGTTGTAGCTTAGAGGAAGCTAGCGTTTGAAGACGAGATAAGAGGGCTCCAAAAACAACATTCTCGCTCACGACAGTTACTGATGATTTCCACCTACGTCTAGCGGCCCGCTTGCTTTCCTTGCATGCGGCGCTGTCTCGGAGAACATATCTCTCCAAGCACGGGTCGTGCATAAAAGACAGCATCAACGCAGCGATTCGGAAACCGCATTAAAAAGCAGCACCGACGACAATCCACCGCACAATCTTTCACCACATTATCACCCCTCTTTCTCGCATTTGTATACTGCTCTCAGCAATGGTCGCGATCTGGCAGGCGGCGATGAGTCTTAGCTGCTGCGGTGCGTGGCTATTCGTGGGTTGTTCATGTCCACCGGACCCGCCGCGGTGGCTCATTGGCTAAGGCGTTCTGTTGCTGAGCACGAGGTCGAGGGTTCGAGTATCGGCCACGGCGGCCGCTTTTCTGGTGAATGAGATTTCGGCGCACGATAAAGATCCTCGGGTGGTCGAAATTAATCCGGAGACCTCCACCACGGCGCGCCTCATCGCCTGCGTTGTGTCGGAACGTTAAACGCTACAATCAATTGGTTCATCTCCACCGTGAACGCAGATGGTTGCTGCGGCCGCGTGCGCAGCGTTTCTTCCTGCATAAGACGCTCCGTGCTTGTGAGCGTTATTCAGATCTTGTAAAATTCACCTTAACTTGTGTGGAAGATGTCGACAATCGAACTTCGTCCCTACAAAGATACGCCGTGCCGGATTGTCGCTCTCATAGCTAGACGCCGCCACAGCAGCCAAAACCACGCGCGGCTTTCCTCGGAGCCGGAAACGCTGATTGCCTGCAGGATTTCATTGAACCCGTCAATAGCGGTGCCGTAGTCTTCAGCGCCAGCAACGTCATAGAGGCTAGAAAAGAGGCAAAAAGATACGTCAAAGTTGCGTTGCATCGTTGGAGACTTCCCATGGTATCAAGGCAAGAAAAGAACGCTTATTTAGGAATGGCGCGCTCAAACAAACGACATATTTAGGTCCCCTTTTAGCCAGTTTCTGACATGTAGTGGGTGCTGTTTTAAATGCAGAGCATTTCAGTAACTCACGATGTCACCCGCGTTGGCGTCCGTAGTCCGCACCGCACCCCTCCCTACAATATAAAAAAAAAGAAATACTACCCGGCGCCAGGTTTCGATCCCTCGACCCTGCGGGCGGAACGCAATGTACAAGGTACTCTAACGACTGCGCCAGCCGACACAGAATGCGAGGCTATGAACGCGCCTTATATCGTTGACTCATTCAAATTACTGCTGACGAGCGCTCTCTCGTCAGCAGTTGCCACAAGTGCAACAACATTAACGTAACGCAAACTACTTAACGTCGTGCGCCCCTGGAAATGCTCTGTATTTGATCGTGCCCCTCGCGAGGGGGATGTTTCAATGCGTCTTCCTACTGGCCCGTACACTCGTCGCCATCTGTCGGATGTTGTGCGAACCCTTTGCGGCTGATGGCGCGCGATTTGAAACGACATTTGCATGTGTTGAAGAAAACCGCTGACAAATGCTTTTTTTATTTGTCGCAATTTATCGCGAAGTGGCCAGAGGCCAATCCCGCCAAAATCACGTCCTGTTTGCTTTCCACCTTCATTAGGAAAGCGGCCGCCGCGGCCGGGAATCGAACCCGCGACCTCGTGCTCAGCACCACAACGCCTTAGCCACTGAGCCACCGTGGTGGGTAGCAATATATATTTGCTAAGCTCTGTTAAAATCATGCAAAAAGATATTTTTTTTCAATGGCTTAGCCTCTTGACATATGCTTTGTGGAGAGTCGATTTTTCAATGTCGAGAAAATGGTCTAAGCGCTTTAATTCAAGCTGGACTTCTAAACACCCTTAACCACGATAAGTCGAGCCGGCTTGAGGCGTGAGTCCGTGCGTGTTTTTGTAGCTGTGCGGTCATGTTCGCGCCTAAGCGCATGTACGCGCCTAAGGAAGGGACTTTATTTTTAAAGATTCCCGGCGCCAATTTGTGACTTACGTACGTTAACGCAACAATATTTCTTTGTTTAGCTGGTCATGGCATAGGTAAAAAAATGATTGTCATTCTTACTAAATACGATATTTGAAACTAAAACTTAAACTTTCATTTGGAATAAGTTTATACTATTTGTGTTCTTGCGTGTTTTAGCTCTCCTACAACCCATAAAAACTGCCTATATTGCAGCGTCCCTAAGGAAGAAATAACGCGATTTGAAGGCGAAGAGACCAATGTAGAATAGATGTTGCAGAAACTTGGTATCACTGTGTTTATCTGCTCCACAGAAGCGACGTTCAGGTAGCCAGATAGCCGAATAAACTGTTACGCTTAAACGAGAACTGACAAAATTGTGGTTGAGTGAGCTTATTTACTGTCGGCTTATGGCGAGCAACCAGAAAAGAAACAAAACTGACAGAAATTCCTACATTTTAAACATGGAACCTTGATGGTGCAAATATTAGATATAAATTGATATTGTGGTGGCTGCTTTTATACAGCAGCATTCGTTATTTCAACAATTTATCCAAACACTCATGGCAAACTTCAAACTTTTAAAATGAATAACGTCCGCTGTTGTTGTTATTTCGCGTGATTACTGTTGTAAAATTTATATAAACTGCATGAGTTGCAGTTTCACAGGGAAGGAACTGCGTCAGCTACGCACGTACATAAACTTTTTACAGTTTGCGGTGCACAGACTACCACATCCTTATGCCGTTCGAGCGAAGCGAAATTTTTGGATATAAATAGGTGACCATTCACCCACGATGCTGCCGCCTGTCGAAGGAGATCCGACGGCGAACTATTTTGCGCTTACTTGGTAGCACGCGAGAAAACAAAGAAAATTTCCGGCGCTTTCTTACGCTTTTATTTTAGCCATGGTGATTTGTAGGGTGAAGCAGGAAGCCTAAACCGCTGCCTGTAAGCGCCACCTTTACGATGATAGCAGGCTCGTTACAAATGTGTCAGCCACAATGGCAACCCCCGCCCAGCAATTAGCACCGAGGCTTGAGGCGCAGATTGCCCCGATAGTAGGCAGTCTCTATTTCTGTTGTATACTCCCAAACTTCGGCGGAAACGCATTACGTTTAATTCTACCAGATTGAATGTGGTGGTGGCGACATACGAAAGTGGTGTTATTTAAGTCGCAGAGTAAACGAATACAGATGACTTTCTCAACGGCATTCTGTATTTTTTAGTTGGAGTTGTTTGCAAAAGCGGAATCACACCGGAAATGGTTGATATCATATAAAAGTGCATGCATAATTAAACACTCATCACTTCTTCCTTTGGCAGGTCATGGTCTGAAAATAAATCACAAACCGCAATATGGACTCCTCGTTGACCCAGCAGTGTTTAAAGAGTCCAACGTGTAACCTATTTGCGTTTCTTCTTTAGATATTATGGCGCAAAAGTGTCCTAAAGACGGGATACGCCATGCCCCGCATGATAAATATGTGTTTACGTTAAAGTGACGTATAACACATGGTAAGCATGCAGCGCGATACCATGTTGTATGGTATGACACTTTACGGTATATTCCAATGAAAAATTAGTGTGACACAACAGTCCAATACACCGCATGATACTGTCCAAGTGAAACAATAAACCTTGGAAATGCCGCTTGTCCCTAGATAATCGATGATATCGTGTTTATTTTTCGTTCACATAAAAATTGTGCGGCACAGCAAGGGCATTGCATCTGCCAGTGTTAAGATCTGTTGCGAAACACACTTGCAAGTTTTTGATTTAGGAAACATTTCAAGAAACTATCGTTTGGTTCACCCCTACCCCGTTCTGTGCTTCGTAGTCAGTTCCTGTCATTTAATGAGAAGAATAAAAAATAGGCAGAAATCACGAAGTACAAATTTCAAATAACTGAACACTGCTAAAGGATCTCGTCAATTCACGTCATTTCTCACTCCTGTTTATGTATCAAGTTTAAAATCCCTTTTGATGACACTTTGTGTATATTCGTTTTTCGGGAAATCGCTTACGGAGAAACCTATTTTTTGGTAGATTTGTTAGTGACGGTGGCGACAAAACAGTATTCTCACTCCTACACAGCTTCCGCACAAAACATTTTTGATACAAAGTATTAGCGCGAAAGGGTGATTTTCAAAAAAAAGATTTTGATTTTGGTGAATCACTGTACAATATACCAGTCCTCGCATAAGTACAACTGGATTACAAATGAACGTCCCCTCTACGTATACCCGGTTCGAGTTTCTTGGAGGACTGTAGCACATTGGTAGGGCAGAATGTTAGGGCCCACAGGGACATGTAAAAGGTATGAAAGTGCACAGCAGTTTCCTGCCTTATTAAGTGAACAAGGTATTGTGATTACATTCATTCACGAAATAAATGAAATTAAGAGAAGCCTAATGCCGCTCACAGGCTCGAGAGCACGCCATGGGGTACGCAGGCCGATGTAGCGAGCAGTCCGTCTGGCACACTGTCGTTATGACTTGTAGTTTAAAAGAAATGAGTCGTATGGTAAAGCACGAGGGCATCGGCGAATGTTGGGGGTCTGGTGTTGTTCTACCTCTACTATGCAGACTTGAGTAGCAGTTAAAAAAAAACAGCCTTAGTATTACCTGCACGTTACTATGTCGCTGTCTTCTTTACCATTCTGTGAATGTGAAGTCTTTTGACGAGCCCTGTATTTATGATCAGGTCGTACTTGTGCATTTTTGAATTATCAGCGTTGCCGCCAACCCACAGTTTTCTAGCTAGAAGCCGCATCTCAAACCCGAGGTTAGTCTGCGTAAACTCGGCGTGGTCGACAAAAAACTTGAGAAGCTATGGCATGGCCATAGCTTTCGCTGGGATTGGCCTTCGTGGAACTTGGATCCATGTTAGAACAGCAAATGCAAAGATAAACCCGCGCCTTGTTCAGTTTCTACTCACTCTCAGTACGTCTTCTAGGTCCCAGAATGTTTTGTGCTTATGCATAATGGAGCTACACGATTGTGTCCCGGTCTCCCGTTTCTACGGAGTTAGTAATAAGGGTGGAATAATGTGTCATACGTGTAACATTTCATGGCGGCTGTAGCGGCGGATAACACTCAGCCGCTGAATACTCGCTTGTCTGCGGGCATAAAAAATTCATTTTGTTTTACCAAGCACGTGTTCGCTTTGCTACCAAGAGACACGCTTAGCTTTGTGCAAGCAACGTATTGCAATGGGGTGGTTTCAATAAAGAAAAGGTTAGGTCAAGCGGTAAACTCTTTCAACGTCGTGAAAACATTTAGCTTTAAACCTAACATCTTGCAAAGGTGCTTACCATAAGTGAAGTACATTTAGGCATATCCTCGCCCAGTGGACGAAAGCCATGTGACAAAAAAAAGCGCGGTTATATTAGGAAAAAGATTCCGAGAAAGTGCGGGACTGAAGCAGAGTCGTTCGTTTACGTCGTGGCTGTGTCGATATTGTGGCTTAGTCAGAAAGTGCCCAAAAAACGCTTCTTTTTTACTTGATTTTTACTTATTTTACCTTATAATTTTTACTTAGGTTGTTTTCGTAAACAAGATTTAATGCGATGCTTATCATGAGACCTTCCCGCATTCTAGGGAACAAGCAAAAAGAAGGCGGTGCCACAAGTTGAGGTGATGTTATTGTGGCTGCACACTTTTATTCCTCATAATTATTTAGAAAGAGTTTTCTGAAACAGTACGGTCAGATGTATCGCAAAGAGCAACCATTAGGAGAGCTACAGTACCAAAAATATTTCTGAACTCAATCACTTCAAGCTCATCTAAACTTATTCTGAAGCTTTCAGAGTAAAGGCCGTTCGCATCTCAAGATCTGAATATAACCCAAGTTTTGTTAAGACAGCCGCATTCGGGCTTTAAATATTTACGCTCTTAATTAAGGAAGTTAAAAGTATGGGCACTCCGTGTGGAGTGTTTGCTTTCAGGACAATTACACGGGTTCTCTAGTCCCTTACTCTAATTTGTGAAGGTGGCCTTATGTTGGCAGTAAATATTTCCGCTCGCACTGAAGGAAGTTAAAATTCTATGTGTATTCCGTAGGGGGCGCTTTTTCTGAGGGAACTATACGTTTCTGGCATCTCGCCAACTAGTGGTGTGACCAGTGTTCTTCAAGAATTTTAACAAACAACAGCGACGTCGTTGCTCGCTGTAGAAAGAAGGGGATGGGCGTTTAATAATAGATTTTGGGTCATCTCTGGGGCAATTCACTAAACCCTGTCGTTTCGAAGTTAGAGCGCTGTTTCAATTGTCTTCAGAACTGAAGCTTCCTAAGTGTACTCTGGTGCAATTCAGGTATAGCCGTGTAACGCGCCGGGCACATTTAAACTTTCAGCACCCCGTCTCCATCTGTGAACCAAACCTTTGGGACATGGTGCATTAAACGCGTTGCTGAGCAATGTAGTGACCCCGGGCGTGGCTTCTATTAGTCATTTATATGTCCTGTCTTCTATTCTTCCTCCGTTTATGGTAATGCTTCTCGTTTAGAGGAAGAGCCCATCGTCTTTATGATAAGAATACATGATTAAAAGGCGCAGCGAGCTTCACATGCTAAATACAATCTTAATGCTATAGCTGCTGCAAACAAGAAAACTGGGCCGTTCAAACCGGGAAACTAATAAATTAGAATCTTTTGAGCTTGACGACTACTGAAATGGTCATTGTTTTTTCCGGTAAGAATGTATTACGAAAGGGAGTAGCAGCCTGCCCTGCCAAATAATTCCTGAGGGCTATTGGTACAGCGAGCGAATAAACTCGCCAACTTATTAGTGGGAGTTACTGAACCAGAATACTGTGTCCTTTTTAAGGATTGCGTCACATATTTTGCCATGCCTTAACGGAATGAATAAAATTATAGAACTATTGGTAACTATGAACGGTACTTAGAAAAATGAATAGTTTGACTGTTTCCAGATCTCGCAGAAACGATTTCGCTCCGTTTCATGCACCTAATTTTATTTAAAAACTTTCGGCTGGAATATACGAAAGATAGCTTTATTCAGCTATTGCTGGCTGTTGGAAAAAGAGCTCAACGCCCATGTTTCATCGATGTCTTCAATGCCCAAATTGTGCGAAGGAATCAAAATATACTGCAGCAATATTTTTGCTAGTAGTGGGACCACAATGAAAATACACAACAGAGGCGATGCACTTCCAACTGATCGTGGTGTTCACTAAAAATATCTTTATTGGGGACGCAAAAAAAGAATACAGTAATTTAGTAACGCTCGAAGTGAACCATGTTTTCTTGAGCAACACGCACCGACGTGTCACAAACGTCTATTTACCTACAATCCTGGCCACTCAAAAATTCTGAAGATTCCCATAGTTTTGAACGGTATTCGTTGTGGTCAAACAAAATCTGCGCCACAGCGCGCCGCACAGTCTCTCGACGGAAAAAAGCGGACTCCATATAGCAAGTTTTGCCTCAATATGTTATTGCCAAAGTATATGTAACTTTGTCGAGGCCGCTTACAAGTTAAATTTCGTGCTGAAAAAGTACGAAACGTTGTCAACTGATAAAGGCCCAATGAGTGGGTAACTTCTCTCTGTAAATCCGAAAAGTGTGCCCCGTTCTGCAGAAAAACCTTCAGCATGTGGATAAGCAGCGTTACTGTGCTGCGACTCTAACCACATCATTTTATGTGCTTCATAGGTGTTGAGTCCAAAATTCTTCAAATGTGTGGTCTTTTTTTACAATGACTAACCAGGTCGGGTGGGTAACCCAAACTTTTGGGAGCCCCAGACCATTGCGATAAATGATACACTCGAGCACTTAACAGCGCCCAAGACGAATACAGTGTAGTGCATGCTTCGCTGACACCGGCGCTTTCCTTGTACATCACAAAACCCGGGCACACGTAGCAGCTAAGGATTTGAACTCTATAAAAACAAATAAAACTTGTGCTAGTCATTTCTATTCTGGAGTGTCTTATGAATTACCTAATCTTGGAGGAGCACCAAAAGGTGGCGCCATCATTCTAAGATCAGCTTGCACTGGTTCGCACGTACAAATCAGCCACCATTTTCCCATAGGCGAAAATCGTTTTTATTTGTTTTTAGAATAAACAGGTAAGTATCGTCGTTGTTCCCGTTGTCGAACAAAACTGACCATAAAATGCTACCTTCGTGTAAAGTTTAGGCGTGAACAGTCAAGAAAAAATGTTTAGTTTTCCAGACATCGTCTTAGCACCCGCTATAAAAAACCATCGGTATTTCTTCGTCTTTACGTAACCATGGCCTCAGTGCAGAAGACCGCCAACCCGGAAATTCCGCTAGGGTCAGAGACCCACCCCTGGTTGAAAAATCTGTTGCTTTTTCTGGAATGTCGACCTACATTTCAAGTACAATATGCCACGACTCATACATTATTTACTTCACAAGATTCCATTGTCTGTCCGACTGTATTTCTAACAAATGGCAGCCGAAGCACCGTGGGCTCGCTTTATCTGCAGCATGGGGGTATTCGGAATGCCCTATCCAAGTTCTGTTTTATTTTCCTAAGCGATCTGCGATTGGCACACAGTCTGGTTCTCTCGCGCGGTTGAATTCCTGGGGCGGTTCAAATTCCGGAACTGTTTGTTTACAGCGCCCGGACAAGCTCTCGTGGAAATGGCGTTTAGTTATTTGGCATCACTGCTCGGTCCATTAGATACTTGCGTTATGCGGCGTCACGTGGTCATATTGTTTTTTTTAACATCCCAGGGAAAGCTGAAAGTCATGAGCGTTTTGTTTACCTCTTGCCAAGTAGGTGATATTTGAGTGGTAGTTGTGTGCAGCGCAATGTGAGCTACTGCTCCTTGTCAATGGCCGTTTCACAGTATTCAATAACGTAACATGTTGAACTGGTTGCGGACTAGATGCCGGACATTAACCAGCATACATTTGTTTGACAAGGACAGAAGCGAAAAGTACACAACCGAAGCGCCGACTCCCAACTGATCGCACTTACTGAAAATGACAAGATCAATTTCTAACACTTACACAAAAAGTCACGCTTAAGAAAAAATTAATAAACTTCAAAAATCAGAGTACCCAAAAAATTGTCCTAGATGATAGAATACATATAATACAGAGAGTAGGAGATAAATTTATTAGTCGGGCAATTGTAATTTCGGCATAAAAACAGCATTTGTGAAGGCCGAAGCGACGTAGATGTGGTAAAACCTTTGCAAATTTATCCAATTGCTTTGAGTTGTATTTGCTATTCTCGCTTCTTGTCTGCGTAGGTGTTGGTAACGCCACTTTTAATTTAGGCGTGTTTTAATCAGGACGCCATTTTCGATACTAATTATCGTTTTAAAAAGAAGGCTTGTGTTGTGTACGTTTTTAGTCTTTGTCTTTGTCAAAGATGGTGCGTCGTTCAATATTCGTCATCCAACGGGACAGCTATTGCGGATTTGTTGATACCTGGTTCGACAGTAAGACCTTCTTTTTTTATAGTACAATTACGGCGTAATGTGTAGTCTATGGACAAAAATACTTTCAGGAGTGCATTTTATTTTGAAGATACATTACTTAATATCAGACAATATCACTGCATTCACCAAAGCTCTATTTTATAAGGGGCATACAGTGCTCACTTTTTGCCGGCTTGGAGGCAAAGCGCAAGAATCAAACTAAGTTACCGGGTATGTTTCTTCCGTGAGAAAACGCCGCGTAATTGGCCAGCCCACAAAGCATTGAGTGAGTTATTTTGATCCTCTGATTATGTAAGAAGGATGTTTAACATTTACTGGCAATTTTTGCGGTTTCTAAAGTACGTCTTCAGCTCCGTGAATCAAATAAGGCGCTCGATTCTTATGATGTGATGAAGCCCCGTGTGGGCCGTGTCAGATAACACATATTAGGTAACTAAAAAAGACACTTTCATGCCTTTTCTTTCTTTATAGTGCCTTTGAAAGTCGACCGTGGTTTTGTACTTGGATATTTTCAGACCAGCATTAACAGATTTTGCAGATGGTTGTTTTTGTCTTACCATAAAAAACGTACACAAGACACTTTTTTTGCAACTCGTGGTTAGGCGATATGAATACAAATGGTGTATTTTTATAATGTTGTTTCGGAAAGAGCTTGCCTGATGAGAGATCCAAAAACACATTAGATGTTTTATTAAACCTTTTTTGTCAGGCATGGATTGTTTGTAGATTTGTTACAGTTGCAGTGCCAACACAAGGTGGCAGTAATTATAACGCGAGTAAAATAATTAGTTATAGAAATCATTGAAACCTTACTCCGTAATATGGAATATCTATGTCTATCACTCAATCATTGAACCGATTGGTATCAAAAGTACATACAGCTTTGTTTTGGCCCAATGGAGTAGCTTTAGTATTATTTGTGTTCACTTTGAGGGCATTGTACTTCCTCTATTTACTTATTTCGGCCAGGGTATTGTTTGCCCTTCAAATGAGGCTCAAAAATGATGCACCAGAAAAGAGTAGTGTGGTGTTGTCGGCATATATAATGAATTTCCTTGTTTTCTCTATATTAATGATGCCATTGATACATAAATTGAAGAGTAGCGGCCCGATAATGCTGCCTTGCGGAACGCAAGTAATAAAAGTTTAACTTCTGTTGAATGGCCATTAAGGCTGACAGGTTGGCGTGGACTTTCCATATAAGACTTTGGCAGCCCTAATCCAGTACCACTGAAAACCAAACGAATCTAATTTATGCTATCATATTGTTTGACTTGGGTGATGAAAAGCCTTTGTGTAGTTAATATATAGTTTTACAACCATCTGGGCACCTTCAAATGATTTTAGAATGAATTCCTTGTTTTCTAGTAGGGCTAATTTTTTACAGCAGGTTTTTTTTCTAACGCCAAACTGTGCCGTGCTCACTAGGCTACATTTATCGAAAAGTAAAAGTTGCAAAGTACATTTCTGAGTGTTAGTGCTGCTGGGTCCGTATTTAATACCTTGTGAGTATTGGGGCGTGCCACAACATAAAATTCCAGCGTTAAGCATTGACAACAACGCATCTGTTAGTCTTTTTTGATGCCCTTGTTAGTCAGGTAGGTGTAGCCATGGGCATGGCCGCATGCAAAGCAACATCAAACTGACACTACTGCAAGCTTCCGGCGCTTGTTAACGTTCCTATACCTCAAAGCGTAATGTTCGGCCGAATGATGGAGTGATAGCAAGCACTGCTGCGTGTGCGTGCTACTCTGTGGTTTTGAACACTACATATGCTTTTTCTCCCACAGGGATGGCACGAGAAAGCCCTGTCTGCAAGGGGGTAACATCTCTGGTACAAAAAGAAATGACGGCGCGGATGACATTTGGAGATATCAGGACACAGGAAATGCGTAAGTTTTTGTACCTTGCTTCTCGTATCGACATCGATTGTCGGCGAACCCTGTGCCACATTCATTAGGGCCCACCATTAGCGGATGATGGTTCCGTCTGGAACGAAAATGTACGGGAAGGGCCACACGAATCGCGGATGACTCTCTTTTCACCAAACAAAGGTCTGAGAATGGATACGGCGCGTGCTTTTTCGGTCAGTGACCACTGATTTTGGCATCCCGGCAAGTCTTTTGTGGAGGCTTCCGTTGCGATGCAATCTCAATGGCTATAGTTTTTTGTAGGGTGTTGGGTCCTTTTTGCTATGTTTTTTTTATTATTTCATTTGCCTTTTTAATGCTAGTCACTGTCCTTCACTGGAAGCTCTAGGAGGGGCAGCGCATTTGTAAGGGCCATGATTCACGAAATACCGTGTCAATCATGAAACTACAAGTACAAAATAGTTTCCCTGTGTCTACACCCTCCATCATTTGATAGTCACCATATAAATAACAGTGAGTAGCTTTTTAGTCGTCTTTGTGCGGTCACAAAATGAATGAAAACCAAGCCATTATCAAGGCTCTTCTTTGATGCAAAACAAAAATATCAAATTATGAACAAGATTGTTGTAAATATAGGCATACGCGCTGTCGAATCAGCGTTTTTGGGAACTAGGTGTATAAACAATTCTTAGCGCTAATCAAGGGAAAATCGACATAATCAGGAACTAAGCCATCAAATTTTCGCATGACGCTGTTTCTTGAACAAAATGGGTCAGTTTACATTTTGACGTATGGTAGTTATACAATTTTAAACCATTATTTTAGTTCAACACCCTATTGTAAAGTATCAAAATAGGCTATACTAGCTTACAGCGAGATTACGTCTTATAAAAACGGAATACGCCTTTAAAAACCACTAACCTTAGAAGAATAAAAAAGGAATGAAGAGGTGTATTGCAGGGAAAACCTGCAAGGAGACCACTTGCATTCAGGTTATCATAAATATGTTTCTATTCTGTAATAGTTCTTTTAATTTACGGGCGGTTTGTGCACTAGCAGAATATAAGATGATTGCTAAGTTCACATTCGTATATTTGATATCATGCTACCACTATTTTAAAGTGTCTTGAAACAGCCCCTTATATGTCTGCTGGTGTAGTTTGACAGCGATTTTCTGCTCCCCCTCAACAAAGTGTGGCAGAATATCGCCCAGTGTGAGCTCCGATAATGTTACAAGAATGGGGGATGTGGCTCAGTGGCTATGGTGCTGTAATGTTGAGCCCAAGAACGCGGATTAGATTCCTGGCCATGGCAACCGTTTTTCTGATGGAGGCGAAAAGTGACAGCGCCCGTATGTTCGACATTTCGGCGCACGTTAAAGGTCGCCAGGTGGTCGAAATTAATCCGAAGTTCTCCACTACAGAGGGCCCCTTCGTCTGTGGAGCGCCGGTACATTAAATCCCACAATTACTCAATTACAATGTGACAACAGGCAAATTATATTTTTAAAGACGACAAATTACAGACAGAAATATGGGGTACTCTGCAAGTTACCATGTGTTTTATTTTGCATTTTTTCTGGCTAGTTCGTTGAAATGACCTTGTTTAACCCGCACCACACGAGCTCGAAGAAAGCATCAAGGGTTGCCCCAGAAAAAAAAGAAATAAAAGCATGGCGTAGCTCAGCTGCTAGTCCACTTAGAAGCGGAGCGGAACTTGCAGAAACGGCTAGTAAGCGGAACCTAAAGCGCACAATAAGCGGACGTCTTGCGATGCTAAATATAGGTACACAACTATACGAAATCGCGGAAATCTCGGCAAAACTGGCACAGAACGGGCGATGTATTGAACTGGAGCTGTATCCCCTCAAAACCTGGAATATTCTTTGGTACAGAATTCAGCGACATCAAAGCGTAATCTTGCAGAGGCTCAACCGAATGATATTTCTGAATACCTAAGAAGAAAATGGAAGTGAAGTCTGTAACAAATATATCAGAACTAATTCGAAAAACAAATCACAACACGGGGAGGGGGGAAGGGGGTGCTCGAATGAGGCCCTAATAATCCGAAACGATGGCTAGGGAACTGGGAGCCATGCCGTAGGTCAGCGCCGAAATCCGCTGTGGAACAATACGGGATAACCGACAAGATGCTGAGGAGCCAAGCCTAGGTTTCGGTCGAGGCTGTTAGCAAATACATGTATAAATGCCGAAATGAGCGAAATATACCAAGATAAGATAAGAACGTCAATATTGTCAAGACTGAGAAATGGGCAAAGTAACGACGGCTTGAGTACCGCACCTGCTGCCCATTTCACTTATCTCGTGCATTGAAGAGCTATCGGACCTTGAGTGTTAAGCAGAATACGTTGGTTCTTGAAGCAGGAGGGACTCTTCCCCTACAATGGTATGTTTTCAGGTCAACTCAGGACTTCTTGCTCAGGCACGAATATCTAATTATTCATTGAAAGGGACGACCCTCGCAAGGCAACACTGTTGTTCTGAGCTTGTTTACGACACACTAAACTCAAAAGCACCGCTGTTGTAGGAGCTCAAAGAATGAATGTTTCTATAAGACACACGGGAAATGGTGCAAATAGTGCCGCCGTTCAATCTCACGGAGCACGTTTTCAGACCACGATGCCCTGCGCACAAGGAAAAAGCTACCCCTGGGAAATCAGCTATAGCTGGTCCTCCAGGTGGAAAACAGCTGGTCATCCCACGGCTCTTGGGAAAGAGTTTGTACAGAAGTTAAAGTTGCGGCATGAGAGCAGTCCTATACCGTATGGTATAGGGGGTATGGGTTAAAGAATTTGCCTGCTAGGAAGAACGGGAAAGATATCGCAAGTCGGGTTTTGTTCGGAAAGGTATTCAGGTATTCGTCTGAGTTTTTCAAAGCCCTCTTTCTTGATTCCCGACTAGCTAGTGATGAGGGAAAGGCAAAGTTTGTCTTTGAAGACGATGGCAAGTACGAATGTCGTGATGTCCAGATGTTACAAAAAATGACGCTGTATACGATCGTTCGACTTCACAGCTCCCAATGAGACCAGAAGTAACCATCATAGAATAAGGAATAATTGTCGTTGAAAGACTTCCGACTACAGCAGAAATTTTGTATCCTGCTGAGTAGCGACCCTGACCGTAAGGAGAATATTCGGTTAATTGGATCTAAAAAGCACAAGCACGGGGAAATGTCCGTACCTGTCGTATTTCTTCTTTTGCGTCGCCATGTTTGGACTGCCCACAATCTTATAAAATCTAGACTAAATCACAGACTTTGTTTGACATCACAATCTGGGTTACTAGCGACTGTGACGTTAACGTGCCAAATGCAATGCAATACGCATGATCTCGGCAGAAGAATACGCAGAATAGGAAGGCGCAAGAAGCTTATTACAAAAATTCAGCACATTTTCTTCTAACGACAGAATGCAGCGTAAGGCCTCCTTTTCGCCTTCTTCGAAACTGCCGAAAAGACAGGCGGCATTCAATCCGGCACTCACCTCCGATTTGGTTGTCGCTCTGGTGCTTCTTCCGACATCCACACCGACTCACTGACAGTGGCAGTAAAAGGTCTTTCAAGGTTATTCAGCCTTTTAGGATCCTTCAAGGTTCCGAGACCCTTTCAAAATTTCAAGATCTTTCAAAATTTGTTTTACACAGACCTGCCTTTATTATTTTTACCTTGCATTCCGCTACTGTTAACCGGTTAATCAAAACTACTTGAAACTGTCATGTCAGCAAATCAGTTGTTGAATTTTGTTCCCCTGATAAAGCAAATCTATTACCAGGAAACTGTGAATATGACAATTTTTATGGACAGCTTTCGGGAAAATTCAGGAGACTCGTTCCTTACTATTAAAAAGTATACGGTTGAATTTGAATAAATTTTAGACAATGGCGCTGCAGATTTATAAAATATTGTGCTGGGGGGCTTTTTCGTCTGTCTCTCCGTGTCCAACACATGCAGCTATGGCGTGCTGCTGCGCCGGAAGTAACCATCATCCCGATACCAAAGGGGCTAAACTATAAAGGTTCAACCATGCTAGGAAGGATCCTGGAGACATAAACTGCCCACCCTCACCAAAGAAGGATCTGCCCACATTGGTGAAGTAGTTGGCTGCCATATCTCATGACTGACCAACTCAACTCGGCCCTCTGTCCCCAGCAGCTCTAAAGCACCTGTCCACGGTGTCGATCAGCACGGCGATACAACAGAGGGTTGTGAATAATCTTTAGATCCGGACAGACCGCCATCTGAACTTGACCCTCGTAATGTCAAATGTACACGCTTTGTCTAGTAAGAGATTGTTAGCAGTACCACTAGAGTTGTTGTTCGATATTCAGTGCTATATTATAGCGTTAAGCGAAGTTAGAAGGAAAGGAGAAGACTCCATTGAGCTGTCTAGCGGGAATATTCCGTGATACAATGGACCCAAAGAGATGAAAGGATAGTGGATGGTATTTTTATTCCACAGAGAAAGGCCAGGAAAAGTAGGGTATTTTTTTAGCATTACGAGGGAGTCGCGGTAGTTGTGATCAAGCTAAACAAGTGATACAACTTAAAGATACGACAGACCATTGTGGAATAGACAATTGCCACAGTCGAGGTGATATAACAGTTGGATTTTCATAGCGAAAGTGGAGGTTGAATTATTGATTCATTGATTGTAGGGTATAACCCCCCGACGCAACGCAGGCGAGCCTCGTTGCAGGCGACGCAACGAGGCTAAGGTGAAACAAAGCCATATGTTGCAAGTGCAAGTAATGAGTAATGGTAATGATCGACAGGTTAAATGTGAAATTCCTTCCTGTTTTGACAAGCTCCAGGGGAATACCAAGACTAACAAAATGAAAATTCAACAAAAAAGGTGCAGACACACCAAAATGAAAATCTAACCAGCTGCCAAAACATATTTTCCATAGGCTGTCTGCAAACGTCCTCACTGTATGCCTTGTGGTTGATTGATTGTTTGTAGGGTTTAACGCGCCAGCGCAACACAGGCGATGAGGCGCGCCCTGGTGGAGGGCTGCGAATTAATTTTGACCACCTGGGGATCTTTAACTTGCGCCGAAATTTCGTACAAATGGCGTTTTCGCTTTTGCCTCCGTCGAAAAGCGGCCGCCGCGGCCGGGAATCGAACCCGCATCCTCGCGCTCAGCAGCGCAACGCCTTAGCCACTGAGCCACCACGGCGGGTAAGGGGGTGAAGGCGGAGGGAGGTTGTTAAAGAGATTTTTCTACAAACAAAAGAACAGGAAATTGATATGGAAAAGACCCAGCGGTACCACAAAAAATTAAGTTGACTTCATTTTAAGGGAAAACCCAGGTATCACGCAATGCAGTAGAAGTTCAAAGTAAGATTTGTAGCAGCGCTCACAGCATGGTTAGATGCAAGCTGAGGCCGAATTTAAGGCCGAAGCTAAGGCCAAAAATCATAAAGTTAACTAAGAAAACGAAGAAACTATTGTCCAAATGCATCAACATGAAAGTGGCAATTTTGGCGGATCGGAGTGACTTAGCCGAGCACACAAAACTGGTTAACAGAAGTAATGCAAATGACAGTCCTGCATATAACATGGCAGTGATAGAGTACACGCTGCAAATAGGGGGATGCTTGAAGCAACTAACAGATGATATCCATTGAAAAAGACAGCATGAACGACAGGGTAACATTACACACAACTCCGACGAAATAATAATTGTAGCAGAACGAGTATTCAACGGAATGTAGGCCAGCGATGTTAGAACACAGAAACCTAGAGAGAGTACAAGGTCTGCTTTCGATGTCCAAGGTCGCAAAGAGTCAGTTGAAGGGCTCTGAAATGCATGAAAATAGGAAAAGTTGCGGGGGTGACAATATAGCCGTGAATATTTCCAAGAAGGCAGAAGATACTATACTGGAATTGCTTTCTGTACTATTTTCGGAATGCTTGAAGACTCAGAAAGTTATCATACCTTGGAAAAACGCCACAATAATTCTGATTTACTAGAAGGAAGATCTCAAGTATCTCAAAAATTACACGCCCATCAGCTTTGTCTCAGTTTACAAGCGGTTTACCAAAGGTATATGTTGCGGCGGTAGGGAAATAGCACACGCGCGGTCACTGCGGAGGCCCATACTAACACAAATGTGTTTCAAAGCAAAGCCTTCTATGCCTCACTGATGGCGCCTATAGTGCGTTTAAAGCTCAATGCGGGAAAGCAACATAACGCAGTAGGTTTCCCAAAATAATGATGATGACAATCTAAGGCACACCAAGATACTAAAAACACTTCCCGTGGTTCATATTCAACTTAGATCCCTCACCTTATGATGCCGATGTCTATCTGGTTGCGCCTTTCTTAATTCCTAAATAGTCGAAGCAGTTTTATTTCGGACCTCGACATCGGCTTAGGTTGCATTGGAGAAGTCTTCGCATGTTAACCTTAGTTGCTTAAGGGCCTTTGATTTCTCTATTTACTCTTTATACCAGCGGCCATTTTCTCTACCAGGAAATTACAACAATAACGACGAGTTTTTCACACCATGGGATACGTAAGACTTTTGCCTTAAATTAGTTGTTATCCGAAATATTGCAAAGATACATTCGCGATGGTGGTTTGTAGGGGAACAAACAAGTTGATAAGTCTGCCCCTGGAGACGAATTCAGAGTGTTCGTCCACCACCGGTGCTTTATGGACACGTAAACAACTATGGAAAAGTGTAAACCTTATTGCAAAAAGTTAGCATTGCCTTTTGAATAAGACGCTGAAATGCGTTCTCAGTGCTCCGCAAATCTGAAAAAAAATCTGATTTAGATAATCGAAAAAGGATGGTCAGGCAACAATATTGGGCAGTTTCTTGGGCGTATCTAGGTTTTGATGATTTTCATAGACAGTAAAAATTACGTGAAATATACATAAGAAATCTACACCAGCCAGGACTGGCTTTGCTGCGGTAATTGTCTACTTTTTTTATAACGACAGACGACGTCCGAACTCCACAACGAATGCAAACCTTTTATGCATTGTTTTCATATATGCAGGTACTTCATAATCGAACCGCCGTAAAGCTTGACTACTCGAGTCAATACTTCTTCACTGGCTGATATTCTGCTAATCACAGGGTGGTGACATTGTAACCACTCTTTGAGTTCGGTATGACATTATTCGGTAAAATGCTGCAGAAATATAGATAAGGAGTAAAGCACTGAACTCCGATGGGGCTCTTTTAGCCAAGGCTGCACCAGCAAATGTAGCAGGATGATACAAAGTAATGAAGATGGTCATTATATCAATTCACGGTTGTCTTCGAACAAAATAAAAATGATTTCCGCCTCTATTTGAAGAAAAATCCCGAAATGGATGTTATCATCTGTAAATTAGATTCTTGGAATAAAATACTACTATTACAAAGTGAACATCTGCGCTTGTAGTAGACTGATTGAAAAAGATTGATTGATACTACAGTTAATATCTTTTGTTTGGCGCTCTTTGCCCCAGCTGGCCTTGCAACAAAAAACTCTAACCATCATCATCATCAGTTAATATCTGATTAGAAGAAGACGTAGCATTTATTTGAATTTTGCGCCAACTCCATACCTGAAACAGTAAACAAGCACCAACTGTTCCGGCAGACACTTTGGAAGTTAACTGAAATCTGGATTTATTTATAGTTGAATTATACTGCTGCATGTCAAAACCCATTGAAGGCTGCCCGAAGGCGGCGAAAGAGGAACGAATTTGGCGAGACATGCGAAGTGATGGATCTCTTTCTGGGGTAATTTATCACTCTCAAACAATCCTTACCTCTCCAGCACTCCGTCATCGAATTTTATTTAGGGTTTTGATAGTGTCCGGAGGGTAAAATATATTAGGCGTTAAGGATGCACCCTCAACCAGACGAGAACAAAGAACAGTGCGCGATTGATTGCCACCCTGCAACGCAAGCACTTGAACATACAAAGCAGAGTTGCTAAAAACAAAACCCCATAAAAGTTGGTAATGTAGCGCCAGTACAAGGTTTGGTTACCCTACGTATGAATATTTTTGCAGGAAATTGTTCGTAATTTGTGTATTTGTTGTTGCACAGGGACCCGGCAAGAGCAAACATTTTGTGATATCGGCTTATCATCATTCCAGGTATTTACTTCACGAGAGAGCAGCGTTGTTTCCCCGCGAGGGAGAGAGTATTGTCAATCGCGCCAGTCAAATTTTGAGAAGCAGTGATTTACTATTAAATGCACAACTAGACGCCTCATTTAAGAAACTTCTGTTGGTCACTATACTTGCGCAACGCCTCTGCTTGGCATTTATTAAAGGTATTTTTTGCTAAAAAACGTATTTGATGCGGGCGCTGTCGCGCTTTAAATTTTCTGAACGTTCAAAATACTTTTAAGAAGATTGTGTTAAGCTAGTTAGGCTTTAAGCACTATTCCCTTGAAATACCTAAGCAGAATTTCTCAGTTCTGCGTTGAACGGGTACCTTAGAAAATTGCTCCCAAATAATTTCATGGCTTCTCTGTCATCTTAAAGGTATTAATATTATTTTCGGGCGTAGTTGAGGTTTATAAGCAAAATTTCCCATATTTGCTTGTTCACTGTGGCGTAATAAACGCATTCGAAGCCACCAAAGTAAGATCGCAATGACAGTTTTCTAATTTCCTTAAAAGGTATATGCCTGCTCCTGCCAAAACTTATTGCCGTGCCGCCTCGACCACATGATGACTAGCTTTCGGAGTTCTTCCAGCCCGTATGAAAAACTCTAAACAGCGCGGTGTTCAACCACTGTTGGCAGATGTCGAACAATGCAACACTGGAATTCCGTGCTGCTTTTTGAGAGAAAACGCTTTTGAACAACCCAGTACTAAACCACGCAATATCCCATTTCTCACATGCTTAAGATTGCGTACATATTCGAACTATTTCCAGCATCTTCAAGGCTTCTACAAAATACTCTGCCGTTTTGCGGAGATCTACCTTAAATAGCGCAACAAAAAAAGGAGTTCTTTTTTCATTGTTTGTGAAGGGTTGACCACGAGAGATTTCGTTTGAGCTGAGTAACTACTGTAATATGGAATTGTGTATAGTTTCCTTTTGAATATTTGGCATTTGTTAACTACAAAATACGTTGTTGCTTTGCTCCAAAACTAGTTACTACTTTAGTCAAAATCCGTTTACTCGTTGAACCCGCTCAGTAAATTTGGTGTTTTTGTAGCATGATTACCTTGGACAATCTGAAGTCAGTGGCAATAGCATTGTAGCAATCCCATACAAAACAAGATTGTGCTTGTTTGAATTGTAGTTTCTGTAATTCTTGGGCTTCGGTCTTGTACCCTCTAAAAACCACTGAGTTTGCAATACCCTCTTTTGAATACTCGCCTTGAACAGGAGGACCCATCATTACATCTAGACTCTGTGGCTGCAGCTCTTATGTCCTCAAAGTGGGTTTGCGGTGTGTTTAAACCTTTTACTGTCACTCAAATGGCCCGCCTGTCAAGTATAGTTTATGCCCTCTTTGGGCAACGCAATTGTCACCATGACTTCATACAACCGGTGTAACAGACGCGCAAGCCCGGCCTCTGTAGTGTGTGTTATTAGCATCGCAGTACATAATGCGCCAGCGAAGTACTGGGATGCGCAGTAGAGTCAGCGCCAGCGTGAAACCACTGATGTTTCTGTACATTAAGTTTTGCGCTCGACGAAAACGCCGTGTTTACCTGCAATTCAAGTAATACATTTTCTTGAGATAATAACGTAACGGGCCCCACTGTTACAGTGATGAACAAATAAAACTACCGGAATTGTGTCCCATTATTAGAGTATATTGGCGGAGTATTTAGGAATCTGCTCTTAAAAAGCGCTTATTAATGCGATCACTAACTGTTCTTGACAAACACGGCGCTGCAAAGGAAACCTGGAGCCTGAGTGGTCTCTACTAGAAATAAAAATGTAGTATTTATCGTTACATGCGTGAATTTAATTTAATATATATCTTATGGATTCGAATTGAACGCAAGCGCACAAAATATATATAGCATGGTCACTCAGCATAGCTATCATACATTATTTCCTAAAAAACAGAATATTTCAGTTTGAAAATTTGCTGCTATTTTAAAGCATGAACGCTGTTATAACATGTGCATCTAAAATGCCTCAGAAACTATTTCTTTTATAATAAAGAGAATACACATCGAACATTTGCTTGGTAAGTGTGCTCGATATTGTAGAAAAGCTTTGAGTACCCAACGATCGCTATCCAGAAATCTGAAAATGTGCATCGTCAGGGAACCAAACATTTACTAAATCTTTTAACTGGAAACAACATGAGATTCCGCATATAATAACGGGAAAAAATATTGGTTCGACTTCGAAAAGCATAACTTACATTTTGCATAATACGTTTGTTATAAAAACAGTGCGCACAACTTAGCACGTCCAGATATCATCGCTGAGGTAAGTGCGAAGCAAGATGTCATGCCTGCCCATATAATATCAAGATCTAGACAGCCGTTTTTTTTATGCAGCCGTTTTGTTGCAGTGTGATTGTTTAATGCTGAAATTCCTGAATTTTTGAAGTTTTCCTAAATCACCGTACTGATGTTTACGTTTTTCAGTGCGATGTCCTTCCTTAATGGTGTAAGACAAAATGAATACATTCTTTCCTGAAATTTTATTTGCAAGCTTGTGACGCAGAAAGCTTTTTTTAAACTACAACCCATTTGCTAATCGTTGACAAAAACTAAAACAAAATGTGCAGTCTAAAAATGTAGACAACTCAAAAGCTGCTGGATGCGAGGACACACGGAAGACGTTCCAGCAACCAGCGTTCCGGCACTTCGCATCCAGGCGCTGTCTGACGCCGAGAAAAAGATGCACAGTCCCTTGGGGCATGGAGTGCGCGGCCGCTGTGAGTGATCATGTCCTGCTGTCCTGTCCTCGCATATCAGCAAAAAAAGAGGAACGCCCAGCAAAAAAGCCAGGATGTCCATCTGATCTGGCTGCGGTGAGAATCTGTTCGGGCCCTAATGGAGATGGCAGCTGCCACATTCCCACATGTTTCCTGTAGGACAAATGAAGCAAAAAGCCAGCTGAAGTAAGTCGTGGCACGTAAAAAATGAAGCAGTGATTGGTTATGTGGTCTCATCTATAAATGTAGCATCGTTATGGTGGCGCTCGAAGGCGATGTGAAAAATAACCTATCAACCGCTGGCTTTTCTTGTCCAGCTGTCAGAGGCTGCTGTACGCGGCATTTCCGGAGTGGTATAGGCTCTAAGCGCTGTGCAGAAAAACGATGCATTTAGTTGCGGTTTTGAATAAGCTATTCTTCTTTCTCTAAACAATTGCCCTGCACCCGCTATTTTGAAGTCTGGTGGTTTATTAGCTGACGTCTTTGGTGTGCGATATAAGGCCGTGTTTACATAACCACTGTTTTTTTTTCCAGCTCCAAGTTATGGAACTTCGTTCTTGCATGAGACCGAAATCGGGAAGTGAGAGTATCACAAGAACAGACGTCATACCTAACGTTAAGCTGTGAAAACTAAAGCTGCAATGGCACGTACTCGCGGAGGTGTATTCACCAGCGCTTACCGCCCATAATTTTGCAGCGGATCCTACATAGCTACTCTCCGACGCTAGTCGATGACCGAGCGGCTGAGGCGTTGCGTCGAAAAGAATAAATTTTTTGTAAGTGGCAGCCACTGCAAACTTTAACCATCTGAAATATGGATGAGTTTTAACGGTTCTGTTACAAAGTTATCATCCCACCGCTGACAACCCGTTGTTGCATACGGGAAGGTGTAACCAAGCCGAGCTCCGTCGCCTTCGACATGCCTTTGGTAGCGTGTTAAAACGAGAGGCCAGCCAATGTTTCTGCTTTGAAGAAGACCAGAAGCCTAAGGCAAACCTAACTTGTTTACTTCATGGCGAGAGATGGGAACCCAGACAAGAGCACTGCCTCGACGGGCGACGTTACTGTTCAGGACTTGAGCAGAGTGACAGCATTGGTTTTCTGCAGAAACAGGAATGAACTACAGCACTGGGAGATCTTATTTATACCCAAGGCGCCAATGGTCAAGACAAGCGTTACCTCTAGATTCTGCACCCGACACGAACGGCACAGACAAATACAACACTCGTTCTAGAGTTCTTGAGCGGTCGGTAGTAGCGGCGCACGCTGAGTCCGACAGAGGGAATAGAGGAGGTCTCCGCAACAGCTTCCGCGTTCTTCGGACAGGTCTCCGCATGTTGCGTCGTCACGCCACCGAAGTTTGATTGTGCCGATAGCGAGGAGCCTACGTTACAGACAGGTCTCACCTTGTTTGAATTATCTGCAGCAAGTGTGAGTCACCGACCGGGGTGCCTGCTCAAAAGGCGCACGTAGTGGAGGCTTCGCCGCACAGCCGAGGAGTATTGAACGAAGCACAATGGCAGGTTGATTCGTAACAGCTTCTCCATGGGGGATCCAATATCCCGTGCGGAGGCTTATAGGAATTTAATGTAAAAGCTTACGACCCAAGGCAGGCTGCAACGTCTCATGCTGGAAAGCTAGAGAAACACCTTTAGTTTTTACTGTAGTAAAATAAGCTATCCACATTTAAAGGTATCGCTTATTGTTTGGATTCTATGTGGCCCGTAAGGCTTAGGAATGGCCTAGAAAATTTTGGCAAAGTGTGTACGTCTCTCTGTAACTCAACTCAACCACTCTGCAAAAAAAAAAACCAGCTGAAAGAAGGCTTCTGCACAAAGTTTAGCTCGGCAACTCCCAAAAAACTTGGATGGCGCATAGACGGCCACATTATTCAGAGAAGAGGCAACCTCACGTGGATTGGGGGTCGAAATATAACTATACCACCAGCATAGCCTTACGATGCCGGTAGTATGAATGTATCAAGGGGTTTAACAGGTATATGGAATCAGGAAACGGGATTAGTCTGGTCGATAAATAAGCCTTGCATATATGAAGGAAATCCAGCTTCATATTCCTGGACACGTGCAAAAAAATCACATATGAAATAAAACATTTTAGCCTTTTTTAACCCCGTACTCATCTCCAATGTACCACTAGGACATTTAGGTTTGCTAAGAAGATGGCTATTTTTTGTGAGAAGGAGGCAATTTTTACGGGTAAATTTTCTAATATGTCAGTCATTCAGTGGGCCGGTCTGCTTGCTGGGCCCTTCTCTTGATAGTTTATGCATAACAAAAAGCACCAGCGTTCTTTAAGTATGAATAGATGGTGTAAAGGGAAGTGGCGAACGTGGGAGGGGAGATATTTGCGGGCGAAGTTCGACCGCACTGACAGCGTAGCAAACGGACGCAAGACAGTTGTTTTGGTTGGTAACAAATACCGAGAGCTTCATGCGGGTGACAATATTAACTTGATACATTTTAGTTTTCTTACTCCACACTACGCAATGTACATGATTATTTTCAAACAGAACATAGGACAAATACTAGGGCGAACAACTTGTAGAGAGTTCTTAACGTGTTTTACGTTGTAATACTGTTAATCTTATCTTGCAATCTTGGAAACATTATCTTGACATAATGTTTAATTTTTCGGTCCTTACTGACACCTTAAATTTGTCGTAGAGAATCGCGCGCAAAAATGCACTCATGCTTGCACACGGTTACTACAAAAACTGCCGCGTTGTTGAGGAGTCGAAACATGCCCATCGAAAAACCGGATGCTGACTAAATAAAGAACTCTCTCGCTTGTCATTCACATGCAAAAAAAAGAAAATCCTGCATCTCTGAGAAATCACTCTCTCACCATGGCAGCGTTCCTGCATGCACTTTCAGTGGCAAAATTTGGCAAGATTTCCTCATTAAACATCTTGCAGGGCAGTGTATTACACAAATACATGCGGAACAACGTAACCAGCTCGGCCCCTCTTGTGTTTTTGTCTTTCATTTCCCCTCAAGGTATTTTTCCAGTATCAACTTCCCTAAACGCGAATTCTTCAGCAGTTGCTTCATTTTGTGATGCACGCATGCGGAATCACAGTGCTGACCCCTCCTTTTATTACCAGTGCGCCTTCGCATACCTTTGTTTCTAGCTCTATGGCTGTAACACGAAGTGTCCTTTTACTTCACGCGCTTTTTTTCCCGATATGTAAGGCATAAGGTGCTTTGCCGAAGGGACGCGTAACCTCTCTCTACTCTGCAAAAACCAAAATACGCTGGGTGAGTGACAGGCACATGTGACCTATTCCCCAGAGAGCCATGTTTGTTCACAATACGGTTCTCCCTTGTGGCCTAAACCAGAAAAGGCTTTCGACTTCCCCTGTGAGTTTCCCTAATCTTTCAGTAAAGTGATGTGGCCTATGCTCTTTTAAATGTCACATCCCAGGGCGTTCGCGTAGGGACCTCCGGCCGACCCTGATTCTTATTTTAGCGAGTTATTTTTTGTATTAGGACTTGGTCGCTGACTTTTTTGTTCATGGTCCCTGAAAAACGCCGACCGATCGTCTTAATACCTTACCCTATTGCTCTTCACTTGTTAGCGCGGTACTAGCGTTTGTCGCTTTGGGAGTGCATAAATGCAGAAGAAACTTCGGTTGCCCCTTGAGAAACTTTAATGCTCGGGAAGTTACTTTTGAGCATCGCGATGCGGCACCGTAAGTGCTGTTTTATTAGAGTTTTGCGATAAAAAAAAAACGGAGGTGCGGGAAAAGAGAGGCAGGACCCCTAGTTTCGAACAACAGCATCATATGTGCACTGCGGCCTTCCCGTCCTGCTGTAAACCATGTTTTCCTATACATTCTGAATAACAGATACGACAACAGATACTGTTGCACGCAATTCGGCCTAAGTAGTGTTCACATTTGAGTGAGTAACATATGTTGATTTCTGATGGCTCCACAGCTTTTATCTATAAAATGGAAGTTTTTGTTTCCAACGCGAGCCGTTTAATAATTTTCCTGGAGGTTGCGGGTGGCATGGAAAGGTAATAGTGGTAGCTAGGTTACCTAATAATTTTTATTATTGAAAGTGGGTCCCAAACTAAAACAATTTTCAACAAACTAACTATAACCGCGTTTATGTACTATCACTGCTTAATTTCCCAGTCAGATAAAGAACGTAGAGTAAGCAAAAAGGGTATGCCCTGCTTGCATCAGGCCTTTCGCCATTCCACGTTCTAAAACGTCAAATTATTCAAGGTACACGTCCGAAATTAAAGAAAAAAGGTAAAAAGAGAAAAAGGGAAACCTTGGTACAGATAATTATTTCAAACTGCGCACCAATGCCTCTTCAGAAAGTCACAGTATAACCAGAGTCCTTCAATGCTTCTCTGGTCATGAAACTCCCGGCCAAGTTTCGTACGGGGACAAAGGCTTCCGCGAGTGGCGCCACCGCAGATCGGAGGGCATCGGGCGGCCGCCGTTGGTCTGTCCCCAGACCGGCCGGCAGGAACGCAGTAGCAGCGTGCCCAATCGCACCACATTTTTTCGCCACTCCCGAAATGATAGGTCCATTTGAGCGGCCCACGACACGTAAATCGAAAGCGCACTCCTGAGAAGGCGCCCAGCGTCTGTTTTATCTTACTCCGTGTCCGTTCCCTGCCCAACGAGCTCTGTCCACGTCCCCGGCTGCCCTCCGATCAATACCAACGCCGCGGTGCGGCAGCGCACGAAGCTCTCCCATAGCGTGGCGGCGAAGTTTCATGACCAGAAAGGCATTGAAGGACTCTGGTATAACACTTCGGCCAGACAGGTGAAACGATCGAAGAGGGCTCTTGTGCCCGTGGCGGCACCGTTTGGCCGAAAATTGAGGGGCTGATATTTTCCGACATTACCAGTAGCGTCCCGCACACCACGCGAATAGACACTTATGAGTTCATAAGAGATTCCTATCACTCAAGTGTTTTTTTTTCATACGACAACGTTGGCCAATTACTGCATGAGTGATATATGTTTCAGCACTCGCTTATAAGCGTTCTGTTGCGTAAATATATGTACATATATCCTCTTCCTCAGATACAGCTAAACATGAGGCCGACCGATATATATCACTTTTTGCGTTTGATAGCTTCGCCCTAAAAAAAGCTCAGTAGCAAAGTTTTCGCTCACCCTAAGTAACCTTTGTCGTCCCGAGTTTCTAGGTTACCAAATGATCATCGGCGACGTAAAAAGATTTTTAAGGGCAGAGCACTTTTTGGGCTCACCTTGTCGTAGCTGGATGTAACGCATGACGCACTAATTCCGTGTAAATAGTCATGACCGTTCGATACTCGTGAACCGCTGTCGCTTGTCATACATATCCCCGTTGTTTGACGCAAAATGAACTGAAGCTACATCTGAGGCAAAATATACGTATTAATGGCACAACCCACGTTAATTCAGTTCGGAACGCTCGTTGGGTTGGTTTTTACGATAGTAAGCGATAAAAGTGGCAGTGCAACTCCGTCATGCGCGGGCGGAAAAGCAAGCACAAAAACAACAGAACTCCTTCTGGCGCTGTTTCAGGCCGGGGGCGCGCGAGCTCTGCGAAGGCAGGAAATTTGAGTTTCATTGGGTTGCAGCAGTGAGTGGGTAACGGCGCTACAGCCCATTATGACGAATGTCTGCTCTGCACTTCCGGCAGCTTTCACGTTAAGTGGTACGGCTTCGATTTTTTTTTTCTCAGCTTCGCTTTCCACAAGAATAAATAAGGAAAGGTAGTGTGGCCATCGGAGAAGCTCTCCGATGGCCCAAAATGTATCTGTAGTTCGCTTATTCAGACTTGCACGCTGTTACTGATCGTAGCAAACATCACCTTCATGCAATTCAATAATATTGCTACATTTATACAGCAGGATCCAACTTCCAAAACATTGACGAAGGTCGTTGAGGGTACGCGCCTGAGCTGCCCACCTACTAGTTTTTATATAGTTACCCAATTTTCGTGCTAGCTTTTTTATAGCTTAGGTGCTGACATCCACTATCCTCAACTGCTTCTCTAGATGCGCAAGATTAGTATAAGCTTTTCAATAAAAACAGCTCGAACTTCACTGGACGTTCCGAAATTTCGCTGAGGTGTTTTCGCTCCGCGGTTACAAACGGTTTGGGTTTTCTGCAGGCGCACTTCTGAGGGAAACTGCGGGTAGCGGCTAACCAGAAAAGTTGAAGTAAGGCGGAGGCTTTAAAGGGGGACGTGTAGGTTTGTTCTTTTTCGCCGATGATGCTAAGTTGACATAATCGGCAAAGACGGTTGGGCTTGTTGGTGGTCTATCCTTTGTTCTTACGGTTGAACCTCCTTTTGTTTTGACACTTGAAAAAAAAAAGGAATAGCATTGTTAGTTGATATAGCGCTGCTCCAAATACCATAACTGACTGAATGTTTGTATTATCTTATGCAGATAAAAACTGTGCCTATTATCTTTTAATGCCCAAAGAAACCTCAAGAATTGTCCACCTAAAATTAGAATGATACTGCTTTCTGCCCGCCAATGGGCGATGACCAAGTGCCTCATGTGTCCCACTGGTATCGACATCAAACTGTACGGGAGCGTTTTAGTTAGACTAGAAAAAGGACATATTAGCTGGAAAAAGGAAATATAAAGACTACTTTTACCGGAAGGGGTACGCTCTGTAGACAAGCTTACGTATACGCGCGAACGGATGAAAGATTTGTTTTCCCCTTTCAATAGTTTTTCTAGCGCGTTTTGCCTTTGCGAGGAAAAAGCGTCAACCGTAGCCGTGACATTGACTGATAGCATCGGAGGAGGGCATTCGGAGGCACTTGTGTTGAACTCGGCGTTTAGGATAAAAAGGCTTACCAAGATGAAAACGACCCCAGCAGTAACAGCGATGCTCAGCTTGGTGCTGGCGGAGACATTTTGGGGGCCCTACGTATTCAAAGCGGGTGTCAACGAACCCGTCAACCGAGGCCAAGGGAGTATGAGGAGGAACGTTGCATGGAAGGCAGCTGAAAATTAAGGAGGAAGGCGGGGAGGATAATAGGGCGGAAATGTTATAGCGGAGCGCTTAAGCGCCTCTGGGGCGATGAGCGACGTTTGTGTTTGCTGAAAAACTTGGCGCACAGGGAAGGATAAAGAGAGTCAAAAGGGAGCGCAGCGGACAATGAAGGACGCTGGTTCCAAAAAGGCCGCAAAGTGCAAAGAAAGGGAAATACAGCCGAAGCAAAAAGAAGAAGAAAGAACAGGAGAGAATCACAAAAACGTTTAGGACGCAGATCTGAAGCTCCTGTTCGTGCGTTGAATGGCATGGCATCTTTTGGTAAGGTCTGCCGTTGACATGTAAAGTGACATGGTATTTTTACCAGCGGTGCATGAGTGTAGCTCGCTGTACACTGGCTAGTAGATGGAGCCTGAGTACCTGACCTACTTGCATGTCTCTCAATGTAACACAAAGTCAATACGCAAAATCATTTGCTGGCAAATTCTCAGTAGTGAGAACAGCAATCCCCGTCGATCTTCTTTTTGTGTTTCACAGGTTTTGTTTCGTGTACGTCCAACTCAATACACAAGAGCGGAAACGTTTCAACAGTACCATATGCCCCAGGTATCAAGGCGCAGGCGCAGACACTCACGCAAAACAAGCAAATAAACAACTTCAGAAACGTCTCTGCATAACTGCACTAGTCAATCGAAATTTTTAATGTCATGGCGAACAACAAAAGCGCAGATAGCAATTGGTTGGGCTGCCAATTGCTACAATATTAATGCGCTTGAAATGACTTGGGCTCGCAACTAAAGCAGCTACACCCAAGAGCCTTTATACAGCGGAGATAGTGGCATCGGAAGTTCAGATAACACAGGCCAACGTTGTTTGCTTAGTAACGTTTCTGAAAAACAAAAGTGGTCTGCATATCATTGGGAGGTTTTTTTTTTGCTTAAAGTTTAAGCTGCGCAGTTAGAGATATTACAGGCGCGTTGACGCGTCAACAAAGCTCCGAAGTTTTTGTGGACATGGTTTCTAGAGCTGTTAGGAAAATTCGCGCGCATAGGTGAAAACTGCAGTTGTGCGGCTTAAGAGAAGACATCAAATATTCACTCAACTAAATCCCTAGCACTTATTCAGTATAGACGTCAAACGGTGCATAAATTGCTGCCCCTATCGAGCCACAATAGCCGCAACGCGAATCGCTGATGGCCCATGGGCAATGCAAGGCCACGCTATTCTGGCTCCTTAATTGGAGAAATCCGTCTCGTCTTCTAACGCTTTCTGATCAACAACGCGCCAAGAATATTGCTGTATTTCCCGTCATATGAAACACTTATATTCAATAAACAAGAAAACAGCTTGAAAATAGGGGAAGAGGCGGGTGGGGGAGGGGGGGCGGAGTCTTCAATACATCGGCTCCCTTCCTGGGCCTTGTTTGTTGACCCAGAAATGTTGTTTCCAGTAGGATTAGATGGGATATGCTAACGGGGAGAAATGCAGCTTATGCGGTTTTCAAAAAATACTGCGAGTGGGGAGCTGTTGGCACGCATTCTTTGTTTTTAATGCACTTTCGGGTGTCTCAGCAACACTTCGCTTCCCAACACTTCGCGCCACTCCTTTGGTGACCACTTGCAGTGGCAACAAGCACTGTTCGTTCATGGTCTGGTGAGGTAGCTGATTTCCACTACTGACAGCACAACATATGCACATTTTCTATAGCAAAGATACCCTAACACAAGAGAAGAATGCTGATGGGGCAGGCGCTAGACACAAATGAATATTACAAAAAGAAAATAAAGGACTGTGAGAGCGACGCAACCCAAAAACACGTGCTTAAGCGCACACGACATTACTTATCTTTCATATGATAATCAAGGTTTTTTAATATACGATAGCCTTTCTTTGGGTACTGAAACGAAGAAATTTTGGTCCGTCCTTTGATTTAGCCTCTCAGGCAAAAGCAACCCAAGTCTAGAACGACTTGTTTATATAGGCAAAACATTTCTAAACAACTAAATACGGTCGCAATGTGAGCATTCGTCATCATTATTGAGCAAAAAGACCACACTCGGCATTATGGAGGAATGACATCAGTACATAAGAGATATTTTTAGTGTTCTGTTTTATTTATTTATTATTCATTTATTTTTTAATTTATTTATTTATTTATTTATTGAATACACTTTTAACGTTTAAGGCCCATTGGGCATAACAAAAAGGCGTGGTGAAATACATACATAAGGTATAGTTGTCTTGCAAAAACAGTATACATACAGAAAAAAGAACAAATTGCAAAAGACCGACCCAACAAGGAGCGTAAAAGGGTGGCATCAGTGACGGCAGCGATGGTGGGAGGCAGGTTGTTCCATTGTACGCTGATTTTAGGGATAAAATATTTATTATACATATCAGTACGACAATACGGTACACCAACCTTGCTGCAATGGTCAACTCGAGATTACGCGTAATGGGGAGAGGGGGGGGTTCGAGAAGCGACGAGGGGGAGCGATAAGTTGATCTTTTAAAATAGGTTTCGGATTATAAGTTTTGCGGAACAAACAAAACGAGAGTTTTTTGCGGCGGTAAGGAAGGCTGGTCCGAGTTAGCGTATTTTTAATGAATGAGACGCTGGAAGGCGTGAATGGGATGATACTATGTAACGAGCCGCACAGTTTTGGACAGATTCAAGATTCAAGAGCGAGGATAAGCGTGGTGTGTTAGGATTCCGTATGGCGCCTGACTATTCAATTTTGGAGCGGACGAGTGTTTTTTACAGGTTTATTTTAAGGATGAAGGTACAGAAGAAAAATTCCGGTACAAATAACCTAGCTAGAGACTAGCGTTCTTTATTATATGAGCAATGTGAGTGTTGCACGACAGGTAATAAGATATATGTACACCAATATATTTATATGAGTTAACGCTTACAAAATCAATATCGTGACGAATGCACGCATGCATAGATGTTTTATTGGGCTGCCGTCATATCCACACACTTTTACGCTTCGTAATATTAGGTTCATGAGCCAGTTGTTACAACAGTTAGGTACACTATTAGGGTCACTTTGTAGATGTTTAATATTGGAGAGTTGCAGGGTTGACATTTGCAGCAAAATAATGAAATACGAAGCCGATATTTTTGAAAGGGCCTGCATATATTTCAACCTTATTGTTAATCGGCGTACTTCGAATATTTTCTGTTTGTGCACGTAAGCTCCGCAGGACGAGTGTTCTTTTAAACTGTGGCGTACACGTGCAGCGGCGGCAGTAACCAGCCAAATGTTCGGCCTCCGCAACTGATTTTACTGCTACTCTGTGCTCTCGCAGTAGGCTATTCATGCACTGGACTGTTTTACTGGAATTTCTCGTATACTGCGCTCTCTCTGCAGTAAAGGAACCCAGTGGCCTGCTTTTTCTATCGGCCTCCCTTGCTACGATCATTGTTCACGATTGTTTACCATTCGTAAGAATCGGCCTTCAGCAGAAACAACGGCGATGAAACCGTATTTTTCCGCCGCCATTTTGATGCAGTAGGATGGTTGATGCGCATACGTGGCCGTCTAAGGCTGTGTTTGCAACAAATGTTTGCTATCGCAGTAGGATGGAGAGTTGGGCGAGTTGGTAAATCAACATGGTTGGTTGGAAACAGCGCGTTAAAACGGCATCATGAAGAAAAGAACCGGACAGGACCTAGATCAGGACAGAACCTAGATCAATAAAACCATTGTTGAATTACAAATCCGAACACAGTAAACTTGTAAAGGAACCTACTGCCTTGTCTAGCGTTCGTTCAGCGTTGTCTAAATCATGCATACACTCTATGAATGAAAGTTTCAAAGAAGAGGTCCAAAAAAATTCCCGCGCCTTCCCGCGAGGGGAACACGAGTAAATGCAGAGCATTGGGGCCTCAGTACTGATTGAAGGCAGTGTTGCTTCCATCGCTTCTTCCGTGATGCTGGAGTAGCAGACACAAGTAAACGTGGGCACGAGCGTCAACCAAGGAAGGAAGGAGCAACGCAGTGACTGAAACACGAGCGACCGCTAGCCGCTATATTTGCAGCGCGCGCAGTAGAGGGAGAGCAGTACGGGAGGAGAGCGCGCATGCGCAAGCAGCGCGCGCTCTTCCACGCCCCACCGCGCTGCTATCACGCACCTGTTATGTCGAGACCACGACGGAGCGAACGGGCTGACTACGACGCATGCGCGCGCCAGCTGCTGTTGAGAGAGAGGAGGGAAGGAGAGGCGCACCTGCTGCGGACGCGGAGCTGTTGACACCGTCCGACGCAGGAATAGGCGAGGCTAAGAAATGCTCTGCATTTAAAATAAAAGAAGCAGGATTTCCAACCAGTGCTTTGGCATCAGCGTGCAATAAGCTCGTCAAAATTTTGCGAGATAAGACTGGCGCACATAAGGAAGTAGCACAACAGAAAAAGTACGCCGTGGTTCCATATGTTCACCGGACCACTCATAGGCTAAAAAAGTTTCTTCTAGTAATGAGGTGAAAGTAGCCATATCGACACCCAAAAAACTAGGAAAAATATGTGCCTTAGTGGACCGAAAGAAACAAGGTAAGGAAGTAGGTAGACATAAGTGCTCGGTTAATAAGAAGAACAAATATGTGCCATGCTATGTTGGTGTTGTTTACAAAACCCCTGTGTCATGTGGTCTGTTTTATGTTGGCCAGACGGGCCGATGCCTAAATGTGCGGTTAAAAGAGCACTTTAATTCATTAAAAGGCACCATCCTCATCTCATTTATCGGATCATTGCCGTGCACGTTCTTCGCGCGCCTGTCAGCCCCATTTCGATAAAACAGTTGTATTATTCCGTCATCACATTCAGCTTACGCGAGAGATTATAGAGGCATTTAACATAACCAGGCTTGGTGATAAGTGTGTTAGTCAGCCCTCTGTATGTCTACACGAGAAAGAAGAGGCTTTCCTTGATTGTTGTTAAACGTCGAAGCAAGGGTAAATCGTTCCTGTTATCTCTTTCAGCCTTTGAGTGTGATTCTCCCTATTTCGCATGCGCAGATTGGAATTTTCGTGTATAAATGTTTCTTCTTTTTCAATAAATCTCAGTGGATAGTTAGCGCTCGTCCTGTCCGGTTATTTTCTTCGTGATCTCGTTTTAACGCGCTGTTTCCAACCGACCATGTTTGCTATAGCGTTGACCGCAATGCTTATGCCTAAATAGTATGCATTCAATTCGTAGTCAAAAAACCTGAAACAGAGGGAATCGTTTCTTAATGCACAAAAAGTAGCCTTTTGGTCACATTTTAGCATATTTCCGACTGTTCGAGTGCGTTGCAAGGTGGTAGTGCAAAGACCATGGCGTTGAAACGGCCGCTTATTGAATGTGATGAATGACTTAGGAGTACATGTGTCGTACATGTGTCTCGTAGTTTCGACTAGTGGACTCCAGTTGAACCAGTTTACGTAGATCGTTTCGATGCATTTCACTGTCACGTGGTCGGCATTCAAGTTTTTTTGTTTTAAAAAGTGTCTTCTGGTAGACGACAGAAAGCGCGCTGCTGTCCTCGCAATTTTTTCCTTTGACTTGGGCTGCCGTAAGTGCGGCTGTGTGCCGTTCATTGTCATCTTGTCTTGTTGTTTACCCTTTTAATGCGATAACATTATTTCATTATGTAGTTAAAAACCGATCTAGTGTGCCAGATAAAACATGAAAAAAAAACTTGGATAAGAAACTTGAATAACAAGGTATTTTTTGAAGATGGATTTATCCACACCCATGATTTCGTAATGAATATTCGCTAAGTCAACCAAAAATAGCAACGCGGTGTGGATTCTAAGGATTGAAATAGCATTTTCTTCCCACGACCGGCTTCTTCCTTTGTCATTATCAGCTCACCAAAGCAGACAATGTTATCCAGACGCTAATATTCTGTGGTAAATCACCACCCTTAGACACATATACAACACACACGCTAAATAGTAGCCTATGCCTATGCAGATTGACGCGGATTGAGGTAGCAAGGGTGCCGAGGGTGCGCTGTCGTTCTAAGCTGCACGGAAATGTATTAACCGGTCTACGTGCTTCTCAGTGTCCGTTCTGGCAAAGCACCTCAAATGGCCTTCCAGAATTCGGTCTCTTGTGGTGCCCCCATGCAAGTGATTGCCTTCGGCTCTGCATTCAAGTTGTCCGCTCCTTTTTACGATTGTCCCGTCTTCGCGGGCCGATAATGGGATAGCTGTACTATCCGAACGTGAATTGTCCCGCCCTGGAAAGAAGCGCGGAGAGCTAACGCGATAGTATCGCTGATGCCCTAAATACCTATTAGGCGCCAAGCTGCTTTGCTCAGCTATTTTGTTTTGCCGTAACGGTTTACACGGTCTGCAGTGTCATCTTTGCCAGAGGAAGTAAAAAGGCCTCCTAACCAATGTTGGTGTTTCGTTTAGACGGGCAGGGAGGATTCTCGTTATTAGACGTTGTCTATACGGGGTGACTCCTCATTTCTTTTTTGCCTGGCAGGGGCCTTGCATGGAAGTATATTTCCAGATATCCGGGGGTTGATGTGGGGAACTTACTCGCTCTTGGCTCATTTTTGGTATCATGGTGGGCGAAGATTCAGCTTCCGTGTTTAATACGTCATAACTGAAGCCCCTTTATTATTCTATAAAACTGGTTCCGGGGCAATTTCCTGGGCGCTCTTCTTTATAAACAGAATGAACAAGGTTTAAACTACTGTCGCAAAGGTTTAACGATAATCGGCGCGCCACCCGTGTTCTTTTTTACATCAAAGCTGTTTGGGCGATGTGTTCGACGGTATGTTCTGTGTTTTTGTCCGCTCCGGGAACCGTGGTGGCAAAAAAGTTGTCACTTATAGAAGAGCGTAATGAACACCTGCTTAGGGTATCTACACGCCCTTCGGTTTTTTTGTTTCACTGTATATGATCCGTTGTCTTACAAGTCATGATCCTCTACTGATTTTCAGCGCTGTTGTCTAGTGATTTAAATCTATGCCTGTGTGCTTCTCATATAATTAAACTAAACTTCGTTTTAATGGTGGTTTACGTTTAATAGCGGCTTACGAGGGGACAAAGGCCAGTTTGTCCTACTTTTTTTCTTATATATTTGAGCTAATAACTATGTGTTTATACCGTTCCTAGCATACCCCAAAACAAGTTTGTTTAAAGATGTTACCCAAGCTTTCACCATGTGAACCAACGACACCAACACTGTTTGTTGGTTATTGTATATAAACTTTTTTTTTAGAAGTGCCATGAGTACGATCAGCGGTGCATAGCCAAAAGCACGGGAGTTACAAATCATATTGTCAAACATGCAGATAGTATAGAGGCAAGACGAATGTCAAGGTATACCGGAACAACTGGGACAGCTGTACAAACAAAAAATGTGCACTGATGAAGCTATCGTCGGGGCGTTCCGAGCATTCATCGTGCAGTTGTGGCCGATTGCGTCATTGCTACAGGCTTGGAGCAGTAGCAACTTTAGGGTGCGTATTCTACGAGACCAAACCGGAACGGTAACTAGCCGCTGTCGCAATTTGGTCTTGAGCGCATACCACACGACGTCATCAACCCACGTTGTTACCAGGACTGCTTTTGAGGCATTCCGGGTACGGTTTCCCACCAGTTAGTTTCTCCGGCTCCATAGGAGTGTTGAAAGCCTATTTGTTATAGCAGAAATATTTCTCTGCTCATCTCCCAAAATCCCACGTTTTCTTTTTCTTAGTTTGTTAGCACAGCAAGAATGTTGAAAGTTTAGAGCCAGCGAAAGAATCTGCTGTTGATTGAGACCACTACTTTCTCGACAGCTCGCTACCTTTCCACAGAGCGCAGAGTTTGGTTACATGCGTGTGCAGGAGTAATATACGATATTTTTAACAAGTTTGTTAGCCCACCAAAACAGGGCAGCATATTGCTTCACGCATACTTTAAACAAGCAGCGGCTGGAATGAATCAATGGGCAAAAGCATCTCCTTGTGTACTGTGGCAGCTTTGAAACTGGTCCTTTTTAGAACAGGTGGGTTACCGCATAAGCGAGGTTATCATTACATCAAGTGAAAGAAAGAAGCGAAGGTGAAATGCGTTGCAAAACTTAAAAAACGGCTGTCAAAGAGACGTTTTGCATGGTTATCTTTACTTCGATATTTAAATGATTTGTGACCCGTGATTTGATTGTCACATGCTGTTTAAGAGTGCTAATATATCGCTGGAAGCGGCAGAGCGATCAAGATGACCTTCAAAAATCTTACGCCATAGTTCGAATAGGTCGACAACTTGTGCTGAGGGGTAATAAGAAAGCTACTTAAAATAAAGATGACGTCTCCCACATGTCCGACATGCCCGGCAATCATTGTGAGAAATTTGGAGTACACTGCGAAACGCAGGCATCGTAAAAGCAGAGGTAATGGTGTTTTACACGGGTCAAAGATGTAAAGTTGAAGGTCAACAACTCGTTCTTGCAGCACAGGTACCTTCAATGAACGGGGACCAGTAAAACATTTCGACTTGACCTGATCTGTGCAGGAAGCTCAAAAGGGGTGTTGATGGCCGTTAAGCCATTTTTGTGCACTACTACATAATGAAAAGTCATAAATGACGTACACGCAGCCAAATAATAATGGCAATTGCATCGTAATTGGTAGCTGTTAGGAAAGCAAATATACGTAATCCATGACCTATTGTATGGGCGCAAAAATATTTTTGCTTTAGCTTTTACGATCAACGTACTTGCTTGCATAATCAAACCTTTGGCGGTGGGGAATCAACGTAATACGACAATGTGAAGTTCGTACCCCATATAGCTATTGGAGCTATGATTTGTGTTAGACATTAGACTATGTTAGACATTAGACTGGACTATGATACGTGTCAGATCATTGAAAATAAATTTGTTAATTGTGGGGTTTGCGGAAGTTAGGTCTGTTTTTTATGTGGACGTTCTCTAAAATTTATCCGGACAAAGGTAACTCTTTGATTTTGATGGTGCTACGCGTTCCCATAATTATCGATTAGAAAAAAACAGAACATCAATAACAGAAAAGCTTCTACACAGTGATGACCCAAGAAGGATAATTTTATATCGGTAATATTAAGACAGCATCAGTATATTTAATATTTAGACAGCATCAGTGGGTTGGCACGAATAAAAAGCATTAACAAACCACTGATTAGGTCATATTCATATTTTCAACAAGCGGAATCAAACCATACTTACATGACAGTTCTCCTGATCTTTCAAAAACAACGTAAAAAACAAATGCTTGAAGACTAAAATTCAAAAATTAGAAAATTTATGTTTTTTGTTAGGCTGAAAGGACATACGAGAGAGACAGGACTAAAAAATAAAGTCAAGCAAGGAGGCTCCCAAAAGGCTGTCGAGGCAGATCTCTTCAGAAATCGAGCAATTTCGCACGACTAATATATCAACCTATAACCCTTCATCAGTTGAGCAGCGCACTTCTGCTCTACCCAAATATTTTGTCCACGTCTATGAATGCGCACTAGCGTAGAACACGCCTTAGTATTCTTCGGAGTACCCTTTATTTCCCAATTGCTTACGATACCTGTCTGCACTAAACAACTTTTAACCATGAAAAAGCCGTTACCCACGAAGAGGAACGCGAATAAAAGTGATCGGCCAGAAAACAGCACCGTTTAAATTCTGGGAAAACATCGCCACGTTTTGCCACCGCTTTGTCCCCACTTTCAGAGCCTCTCCTTTTTGGAACACCCCCGCGTTCAGATTGTCTCACTCTGCCCTAGGAAGGTGGTTGGATGTGAAGCCACCACCTTGCGCCTGCACAAAATGCTGCGTTCAAAAAGTTCGGTTTTGATGTTTCCTCATTCGGTTTAGCTCCTTGCCTTCGTTTTCTGCCAAGTTTACCCCTTCTCCGTTTTTTTGGCATTACTTCCGATTTTGGATTTAGCCGTGTTTGATGCGGTGTCAGTCACGCTTTCGTTTTGGCTGAGGTGAATATTTGGGTTTTTTTCTTTGGCGCAGAATCGCATTCTTGCACCACTGACCCAAGAAAAGATTTTGGGATGCCTCCCTCACGTTGTTCTTAAGCGCGTCATTTATGCGTGGCGCTGGGTGTTCTCCGTCATCAGATGTTCTTTATACGCCAGGATTTGGGATAATTATTTTTTCCCGCTAACCACTTCACGGCATGTGTGCTACCAAGCACGCGGCACAGAGATTGGCTGATCGGCTGGTCTCAAGTCCGCGTGGCCTTTTCCCCCCCTTATTTAAAATCAGTTTTGGTGGATTTTTTACCTTAATTTCTTCCTCATGTGAACAAACGAGAAGCGTATGACCGGCCATGCACTTTACCACAACTTCAAGTACTCGTAGGTGTAGTGCAGCCTACAACTTTATGCTAAGGGCACATACTTATTAAGGACTTTTTACCTTTACCCGTAATGAAGTGCAAACAATAACATTTTGAGCGGTGCCGCGGATAAGAAAAAAGAGCGGAAAAAGCTTGGGGAAGCAAGAGGAATTAGCAATCTGGAAGCTTCAAACCAACTTGTCTGCAACAGAAATCTCAGTTCTCCAATGTATCCTAAAGATAGTTTTGGTCTGTTTCTTGAAACCTAAACACACGTGGAATTCCGGTAAGAAAAAAATTATTGTCAAGACTTAAATATTCTTATTTGTAGCGTGTGCTTCATATGCTACGAGGTAACAAGGTTTAAAACAACATTGACTTTATTGATCTTTGAATGTCCGGTATGGCCCACTTTTTGCCTCAGCCGTTCTCTTCAATATGGCAGCCTTGACCACGAGCATGCCGATTTTTAGTTCATGCAGCCGTGAACTCCCTTTGAGCACAATACGACAACGGCAGGCGGACAGCGTATAACTTTCAAACACCCATAATTTGTTCATGTCCTATTCAAAATATTGTCATTGTTGAGGTCAAACTTCCTTTCTGAGGAAATAAGCATATATTCTCTCGTGCAAAACTTTTTATTCCTTACTGAACAGCGAGAGCGTAAGTAGAGATACCGCAGCTACACGCATTTTCAGGACACTTTACCATACTTATAAGTAACATCTGAAAAGAGGGGGTAAATATTTGTGTTAGTTGATGTTTAAAAATGAGCAGAAAATTTACCTGAAAATGTTTACGGTGAAGCCGACGCGATAGTTTGCCAAGGACACTCGAGGTGAGCATGGTGGTTCAGGTTCATGAAAAGCCTGATTAATAGGCGAGATAAATTTGGAAACCATGTGCTGGTGTACACATAAGAACTCTACTATGAGCAGCAATGCGGCGCTAGGGCTATGATGTGAGCCGTGTCGGGAAAAGTATAAGGTGATATCACAATAAATACTCTACAAGCGCGAAAAGCAAAAACTGATACGTCTTCTTTTTACGTCACACGATATCTGCAGGATACCTCAGCAAATAAAAAATACTCCGCAGTTAACTACGCAAGTACGAATACAAAATATATTTTGTTGTTGTTCTGGCAGTGGCATGTGAAAGGGAAATTTATTGGGCTAATATATAGGTAACAGAACAAGTGGTTAAGTGTTGAATCTTGCTTGAATTAAAAAACAAACGAAGTACTCAGCAATAACAAGTAAGCAAGAAGATTTAGGGCTAACAAAATGTTTCTTCATGAGAAATCTGTTGTTCTTAATATGTATTTTTTTCTCAACAACACTGGTTTTCTCTCAGCTACGCCAACATGAGTCCCGAAAGAGAGAATCCTTGTTACTACAATAAACAACCTTCCGTTCGTGTTGTAACAAATAAACGCACCTGCAGTGTTTCAATAATGCGAGATCCTGGCGGAATTGATAATTATATAACAAAGGTGCTAAACGACAATCATGGCTTGGATAAGATCGGCGCTTCGATGGCCAATAACGGTAGCCATAGGCAAAGCTGTTTTTTTGCATAAATCCCGTTGAGGTGAGACAAAATTCACGAAGTAAACGAGTCTAAAGGCAACATACACTAGGCAAGCGCGTCCCGATACAGAAACAATTTTCAAAGGTATCTCTAAGATACCTTCGCAAGGCGATTGTTTCGCGATACTGTTCAACCTTGAGGCATACCTATTTGGAACTTTACTTCGGCAAAGATAACAGGTAGACAGGTTGGCCTGAGCTAGCGCACATACCACTAAGCCTATGAGAATTGCACTCAGACATCTTTTATCTTGGATATTCTATGCCTTGCTGGCTCGGCCATCAGAAAGAAATGGTGAACGAATAAGATGTTTAGCTGATGCAAATTAGTGCCGATAAGGAAACAAACAGATCATTACCGTAGCCTTTGTCCGGAAGAAGTAAGCAGTAAGGAGCAAAGAACAAGAGCGATTGCCCTAGAGAGATAAGAGTGGGTCAAATCTATCGTGAATCAAATAGGTGGAAATAATTGGCGTTTTCTTTCAAAAAAGTGTGGGTCTTCTTACTACGTATTTTACAGTGCACATACATGCAAGTGCGCAGCACTTCCGATTGTCTGTGCATCGAGCGCATGGTAATGATTGCATAGGAAATAGAAGTCTCATGCATAAGCACATCATAACCGTCACTGAGAGTAAACATAAGTTTTATGCTCTGTTAAAAATTTCAGACAGTAACCAATTTTATAGATCGAGCGTTTTCGGCAGTGTTTGAAGCAGGCAACAACGGCATTATTTATCAGCGCGAGTTTATTTCTGCGGAAACAAGTGAGACCATCTGGTTGGTGTCGCATTGTTTTTTTGAGAATAGACAGCTAAAGAACAAACACTTCTTATGGCTCACTCGCGTTCGTTTTTTTGTGAAATTAACAGCGGCCACCTGTTAAATTCGAACTTGAAGTTCTGCAGCGAACCATGAGCCATCGAACAACCAGGCTAAGTTTGGGAGAACGAAGAGCCGTTTACAGTGGTGACGGATGGGGTCCTCTCCCAGACACACACGTGGAGAAACAAATCTGTTGCTTTGAAGGAAAATGCACAGTCTTTAAAATCCGAATAAAAGGCGTCATAAATCGTTGGCAGGGGTAAGGCGAAGAAGAGTGCGTTCTGTTTCTTGATTGGGCAGCCATAAAGCAACATCACAAGTCGGCACAAAGCTCACATAAATACGTCCGAGACGGACGATCGTTTGAAAAAAGAAAACACCCGTTGCTGCCTAGCATCTCACGTAAAATATTTTAGTTAACGTTTTATCCCAGGTTTCACACGTGTAGTAATTTAATTGTAAGGGAAAGCTCCTTCAGTAAACCAGAAACACAGTGAGGACAAACAGCCTGGTTGATAAAAAGCTACAGTATCCACTCTGTTAAACTTATCGAAACAAGAAAAGAGGGCGTTACGTAACTGCCACTTTTAGCACATCGTTCACTTATCTAATCTTCTTGATTCTAGCGTCACTTGACCGAATAGTTTGTGTAAGGGTCAGTGAGATCTTGTCAGTGTTGTTACGCAACCTTGCTCTAAGAGGAAGTTCTCGAAGGCTACAAGGCAATATTTATTTTTAAAAACGAGCAAAACAGAGGCCAATGGATCAAAATAAATATTCGCATCGGCCTGCCAAGTCTCCTTAATGACTCCGCACTTACATTATCAACACTGCCCTTCCTCTGGCGGTGTATCTCTTGCTATACCGTATTGGTGAATTTAAGAGCCAAGCACAAAAAAAACCTATTTCGCTTCTTCAAATTTTTTTGGCTTCCTGCATTCCCCGTCTTCCTTTTGTGAAGCAATATTTAGACAACAGATCAATAATGACACTGTAACAAAGTTTCATCACTGAGTTTTACGGCGACAGCTTTGAACAAACATTTCTGTCATGCCTTTCGCAACCTTGCCAACCACGAAGGCTTAGCCTTGTTGAAAGTAATGCAACTAGAACATTGAACTTGTAACCCTTGTTCTTTTTTTTGGCAAAGCTTCACGGTGGTGTTATCTAGAATGGAGCCTAATTCTTGGGTTCAGTGCAAGGTTCGCAATGTCAAAATGAAGGCAATCTATTGCTATTGCAATTACGATTGCAATGTCGTGTTAATGTGTAATGTTTACACCCAAAAGTGCCTCAAGAGACTTCATTCCGTTGCTCTGCCGTTTTAAATGGTTGATTTGCAAACTTCTTAATCAAGATATTTTATTTGGTAATGTAATGCAATTACCATCTTTCGCCAACCAGGAAACTTCACAATAGCTAGCCCTACTTACTTTCTCAATAACAGCACGAGGTCACAAAATGGACGCTATTTGACATAATGCTTCTTGCGTTTCTTGTTTCTTAAAAATGTTTGTTATAACAAGGAGTGAATTTTTAAAGGTGCTCACTGTACGTTTTCGGCCTTATAGGCTACACCGCACTTCACTTTATCATTCGCGACATCTCGGCCGTAACCCACCGCTCTCAAAGCCCCGCACACGTTATCTCATCCCAGTAGAAACTAGACCTTGTTACATAAATAAAAATAAGACAAGCGGGATAACGTGTCACAGCATTAGGCTACCCGCCCAGATAACTCTGAAAATTGAGAAACGCAGCAATAAAAATGACCGAGTATTTGCTCACTTCACTGAGAGCGCCATCAAAAGACGACTTCGCTGAGAGTGCCATCAAAAGACGAAAGCCGCATGCAGCTTCTTGCCGTTAAATTCATATCTTATCTTTCCTTCCCACCTCTCATCATTCTTCCCCTTCCATCTCGCTTTTTCGACGATAAACACGGGGTACGTTGGCTCATGTAAATTCTATTTTAGCGTATTTTAGTGTTGGCGCTCTGTCTACTAGGAATATTTTGTTATGCTTGGACTTGTAATGTTGCCCGGAGGGTGCGCAGCGAGTGCTTTTCATATTTTCGTTTCAAAACATGTAATATGTCATATTTTTACGCTATACTTTTTATTTGTTCTCGAAAAAATAAAGAATCTAGGTGTATTCATTTAAAAGACCACTGCAAACAACATTTATGTGATGACGTTCTCGCAATTATGCCCCATATGTTTTTGTGCACCAAAATGTTGAGAAGTATTAATACTGCAGCCATATTTATTAGTTTAGAAATGTTACGGCTATATTATTTTTTTTAAGAATAAATATTTTCACCATCCAATTCACAAATACCATGTGAAGAGGTTACCCTTTTCCGGCGCTTATAAACCAATTTATATTCACATACTTCCCTACTGCAGATAATGTACCCCACCCAATACCCAGCAACCTGAACCTTCTGCCCTGCGGCTGTCCCCCTATACCACATGGTAAGGGAGGGCCAAAAGACTCTTACTCTTAGTCCTTATTCTTACCCTACCTATGATCAGTGGGTGGAGCAGCTGACCGTTTCCGAGCACTGGAACCTGCGCCGACTGGTGGAACGGGCCAGGATGGGCAGCCAGAACAAGGAATTTGGACTAAGACTGCCCCTTACTGGGTAAATAGCCAAAAATCACCCTTCTCAGGAGCATATTAGATGTTTTTCTCTCTCTCTGCCTTTGCTCCTATGGCTGAATTCTTGGACCAACCGACATACAGACAGCCCAAAATTTTTTTCGTTTACATAGCCCAGGAAAGGCTACTGTCCTTAATAAAACGCCGACTCTCTTGCGTCGGCGTCACTCAACCGCACGAATTCGTCCCGCATGTACGTACAGTGTCACACGCATTAATAGGTAAACTAAAAAATTACGCCCATCTTCCCGCGAGGGAACCCTAGTGTGATGCGACACATGGGGGGGTTCAATTGGTGTTTCCGTTAGGTTGATTCTCTAAATCGCGTGAAACGTGTTGTGAACGCGTATGATGCATTTCCATCACATGCGGGTGTTCCTATAAGCGGGACGATGGGCGTAATTCTTGTGTCACACCACTCACTGAAGGGACCGTCGCTTCCATCACGTCTTCATGGGAAGAATCAAGTCCAGCACGAAGTAGTCAAGCAAGGTCACGTCAAGTGCGAGAGCGAGCGCGTGACTGAACCGCCGCAGCGCGATACCCGCTTTATATTCACAGCGCTTGAAGGAGAGGAGACAATGGAGGAGAGTCGCGCATGTGCGCACTTGCGCGCGCCGGAACACTTGTTAATGCAGCGTTACGCAGCGAAGCGCACCCAAAGAAGCGCGCCAGCTGTGGTATGCTAATGAGCCGGAGTGAGATTGTTGCACACAGCTGTGGGAGAGATGAACGGAGGAGGGATGCGGACGGACGGCGCGACGACGACGCAGGAGGTACATGCCTCAGAGCAAGAGATTCGTCGAATCCAATAATTAATATAGGTTTAATGTAGGCAGTCAGAAGTGCTTTTTGTTAACTAGAATTTACTTCTGTGTCCCAGAATTGTAGACTATCTGCGCGAACTTTGTATAGCGGCTCCCGCAAAGGCCGGAGGACCCAATTAGTTGTCGCTGTGCAACAGGACGGTAATTTCATTTTGTTGCTAAAGTGATTGCAAAAAGATCTCGTTAAAGTACCTTGATTTTGCTAGCCAGCGTTAGGGCGAAGAAAAGGCCTGTGGTTAGATTCAGTGTTACGCCATTGGTAGATGACATGAAACGTCTGCTCTATGCCATGAAGTCTTTGAGAAGATACACTACCGTAAAAAGTTCTGTTTTATTCATTGCCATTTATCAGTCGGAATCACAGTGTTTAAACGAATATTTTGGTGCAACGCGACCGCAGCAGCTGTAGTAGCGGCATTGTGCTTGGGCAAGCAAACGCTCAGCGAAGCGGGATGCAGATTTCGTAAGGACAATTGAACGCGTTTGTCTGCTAGCAAAAAACTGTAGAAAGACAAATGCTAGCAAGCATCCTGAGATTCGATGTGCTCGCAAATTGCAGTTTTAAACTTTGGCCCGTCAGCCCTTTCCCACAATCACGACTGTGAAGTAATTCTGGGATCGTAGCTGTGCAATAATACCGAGGGCACGGAACCTCTCATGAAGCAGTTTTACCAAAGGGGCCTGGTAGTTTCTCAATTTAAGCTGACTTCTAACTATGGCGGGCAGTAGATGATTTGAGGTATGTACAGTCAACCTAAATGCTGTTTGTTAGGTTTACTCCCAGCAAAAGGCGATAACACTGTATGAAATATATCACGTTGAAATGACACGTATTTAGTTGAACTTTTGCAATAAATTGAACATATTGTACATGAGTAAAGCCCAGATACGACAGAAATATAATAAAACCCACCTGACTTCACCGGGGTTGAAAAATGTGTTTTTAAAATATTTGTTTATTTTTTGCTACCAAATGTATTGAAGTATGGAATCATTGCGCTTAAGCGTCTGTAGTTATCAGAGTTCATGAACATCTTATTCTGTTTATCATCAATACAATCACTATGATTCAATTGCTCCTCTTCTCTGCAGGCAACATTTACACAAGGTCATCTTATTTTTGGAATTTTTGCTCTGTCGCATGAAACATGTCCCAAGAATCAAGCACCACAACGCCGCTTTTCTTTCTTCTCGGCGATATCATCTCTACAAGTCTTTGTAAAAGATGCATAGTGTGTCATAGCTTCGAGCCAGCCTCGTCGTTACTGAAGCGGCGACGCAGTAGCGCTGAGTCTGTCATGAAACATTTCGTAGAGGGGTCGCGAACTCGCGGGAGCGCTGAACCCGGCTAGCAGCCGTCGAGGTTTCCCTCAGTCGTCCATTCTTTAGGTGGGGCGTTCAGTAGAGTTCCATTCAGGAGCAAACCCAAAGAAGGCGTTGTTACTCCATGGCGCTGGCTCCGAGCGATAAGCGCCGGAAAAATAACTAAGTCATTTCTAACGGGCCATCGTAAACAAAGAAGAACCAACACTGCAAGAAGCTCGAACAGTGAACGTGCGGCGTTAGTAAGTACACATATATGAATGAGGAGCGGAGGAAAAAGCTTCAGACAAAGCCCTAACGGAGCCTATACTCCTAATATGACAGGAGGGAGCAAGAAGTCTATAACTAATTTTCTGCGCACGTATTCTTCCTGTTTTTGTGTTAGACATTAATACACAGCCGCACGCGCGTCTCTTAACCGAACGCAGTGTACAATGCTTTAATGAAATGGAATATTGTGCTCTTTAAATTCTGAGTACAAACGAACAAGAATACCGAATTGAAAATGTGGCCTGGCACTGAAAAATTGATTTATTTTGGCACACTTTGAGCGAATGGCAGAAATATTTTATTCTTGAGTGTAATGGTCAATAGGAAGCGCAAAAACCTCAGCAAAAGTGTCTTTTTTCTCTTAACACCGCGTTGTCTGTAAGCTTACCGTGTTACTGCATGATATGCCCGAATACACTGGGCTTTTAATTATTCCTATTACAAAAAAACACATTTCCTATTTTTCAGTGCTGAATATTTCATACTGCAGTTAGGATGATGGGTAAACGTAAACTTCACGAAAGACGGCTTGAATAGGGCACCCTCTGTTTACGCCCAATGGCAAAACATACGATTAAAATATAGCTGTAGAATTTGCACTAAAGTTTATAGACGGAATTCCTTCTATGAAATATTTAACGGAATGTATCGAACTGACGAATGAATTAGGCTAAAATAAAAACATAGGCCCCTGTTTTTAAATCCTTCGTAGCAAAAAAGGATGTCTTTTTTGCTAGCTTTGTAAGCGCGTTTCAAGCCTTTTCCTTGTTAGGCTACGGAGCCGTGAAGCAATATCGTGGTCCTAATAACATAAGCATGGTTATAGCGCAAGGATAAAATAAAGGGGTAGAAATGAGCATCCGGTGTATTTAATGTGATTTTGCAGTTGAAAAAATCAAAGTCTACCCTGTACTTCAGCAGGTAACCCTGAACGCCCACAAACGTCAAAGCCATTTCCTGGTGAAGCTCTGGGTTGTGTCGGCTGCTGTAATGTACACGATCCGTGGTAAATGCTATCAATCACGGTATTTGGAGCTTTGATACGGCGTGGTTTGTTCATTTCACAAATAAAGAGTTCAGATAGATTCCTAAACCTGCTCTAATATATATTTCATATACCAGTTTTTGTCTGCTGCATTTCCCGAGGTGGCTTATTGCACCAGCCACAACGCCGTGAATATATCCTAGGATGGCAAAAGGATATTTGCAGCCTACAATACCAAAATGTCTCCGGCCTGAGCTCACTCAACAAATTCAAATCTATCATGGGTATAACCAATTTCAAAGACTAGCTAGAATCTGCTTGAACAACAGCAAAGAAATCAAAGATCGTACATTTCAAAGAAATTTGGTTTTGCATTGCTTTCAGTAAATTTTGTTTATATCTGGGGCTTGGATAAGGATTCACCCCACTGCAGTAGGTTTAAACTTTGACGCTCTGTAAAACTGAGATCTACTGCTAAAATTATGCTAAACAGGACACGAAGGCTTAATATGGCTTCGTTTTTCCGAAACATTTTTTTAGGACGCCGCTTAGGGGCAATAGGATCCTTTTTTTACAATTGTGCCGAGGCAACCAAGTAGCGGTTCTAGCCTGTGTAATGTTAATACGTTACTAAATCTAAAATATGTATTTATTTATAATGGGTCTTAAGTTAGAGTAAAGGGTGAGTTGAGAATACAATGGCGTTGCGGTCAAGTTTTTTCGGAAAGTGTAATGGCTTGCTGAAAGTTATTTCACCCGCTAGAGCGCCTTTAGAATCCGTGAGTAGACTCCATACGCTGATGGGAATTTCTGAGAACAGCTTCATTTATTGAGATATCGTTCGTCCTGGCGCTTTCTTTTGTTGTCGCCTAAAAACTTCTTTGCTATTGAAGTCTTTTTTACGAAGCTATAAAATCAGTTAAATTTTGTTGATAGGGCTTCATTGTTATTTCCGCGCTCACCTACTTTTGTATTCTTTTCATGATAATTCTAACTTTTGTATACTGGGGACGCCTAACACAGCACAACTTTTCCTGCATGAAGTTAGGCATCAGAATAATTGTGTTTTTGCACTTCAGTTCTTTTATGCCACATGAACGCGAGGAAGAATGGTTGAAAAATATGGTTGACCAACCACGCGTTGTTATCGCCGTTCATGGGCAGCCGAGAAGATACGTACACTTCTGCAGCTTAACTTCCAGCTTTCTTATGAACGTGGTACGGAAGAAGCTGAGCAGCGTCCCCGAAAAGCTACCTATCAGTCGAAAGGATGGTCCCTGTGTTTTGTATTTGCTGCTGCTTGTGGAGCTTGCTGTGTGCAATTTCGTCATCACTAAGCTCACAGTCTATGAAGAAAGTATTCATAAAAACCAAATCGATACTATAGGCAATAGTTTTACCGGCAGCGCAATTTAAAACTTTCTGACACCTTCGGCTAAAATATTTTCAATGTCATACCTAGTGTCACTAAATAAGATTACAGAGTATCGGCCCTCTTTTCTCCTTTTGTCCCGTGCGGCACTGTTATTATTGGGCAGTTCACCTAATGTGACATTTACTTACCTTGCGGCGTTTCATAGGCACCGCCATTTGGTTGTTTATGCGTTTTCCGTCGGTCTTATGGGGTCGTCTTCGCTTCTCCTGCCTGCTCTGAGGTGCCTGCCAACTTACAACTGTCCTTATATACTTGTGATGAGGTGCCGGTGGACGACGAAGAGGAACGCACCAAACATGCAGCCAGGGCGTACGGAGAATAGAATCTGGCCGACGTTCAGTGGGCGCCTATGACGTGCTGGGCAAGAGAGCTCGGCCTTGTGATCGTCTTTGGGTGAAAACCTGGATTCCAACCATTGCTGTTTCTGAGAGCCGCCCGCTGCTTATGCTGACAACCCGTGGGCTGCTCGTGCATGGAGCTGGAGATGCGCTGGGCGAGAGAGCGGGGGCCTGTGTTTTTCGGAAGGTGGTCACTCGGCTTACACCCCCTCTATCTGCATCTAGCTGTAACCAACGTACAAGGTCTGCGATGCCCTGCCCGATGGCCTCTACCTGCTCCCTATGGGGCGTAAAGCCGTTAATAGAGTGACCCACGCCGTGACATCTCCGTCGACCGTGCACGGGTCGTGACAACGACGCTTTGAGGGACTGAGGCAAAAACGTTTTGTTTTGCTCTATCGCGAACATTTTCATCTTAGCCTGTTGTCTTTTGTAACACTTATGTTTCTAGTCTCGGGTTCGTGCTTGCTTCCGCTATCTACCTGCTTCTTCTTCTTTTCAATCATGTACTAATCAACGTTTAACCGTGCATGCACTAGCCACCGCCTCGCGGCTTTCACGCCAAATGTGGGGCTATTCATTACAATACTATAACCGGGAAATGTTGCGTTGTGAACAAAGTATAACGGCTTAAAACAACTATTACTCATTTGTGTATGACACCCCTGCGGAGCAAAGATGAACAGGCATTTTTATGTTGTCTCTTACGGATAGGTTGGTAAGAACCACAAATAACGCTGCTGGGCAAAACCCGAAGTCACTTAGACTCGTCTACCTAACGGGCTATTCATTGCTGAACAAGACATATCTAAAGAGGACTTCTCGGCTGCCATTTCATGCTTAATAGTTGATGCTGTCAATTGCGAAGCTGTTTCATCTTAGCTCTTTGAAGGATTCATTTTGCTTAGGTTGGTTACTTTCCAGGACATACCGATCATCAAATGCGCGTGTGTAACCAACGCGAGATGTGTTCAAAAGGAACGCCACGGGATGCTGAGGAACGGACGCAGAAACTTGATATTTTCGCGTGCCACATCTTGCTAGGATCGCCCTCATGTTTGTTATAAAAAATGATATGTCAGATTTGCACAATCGTGTACTTTATAATGGCCAGCACAAGCATTCTTCAGCAAAGCCGATTTAGCGTGACTGACATACTTGCCGCTTATATAAATTCAAATGACAGCGCACTTGCAATACCAAAATCTGGTTGGCGCCCTGGTACATTTTTCTCAATGCGAAAAGGGAGGAGTTCCTTTGCAAAGAGGCGCTCGGGGACCACAAGTCGCCTCTCGCGCATTTTGTGACGCTCTTCCTAAAAATGTTGGGCGTGGAACAAATGTCCAACTGCCTTCCTGTGCTGTCAAGCTGGAGGCAACATATGGCTGCTGAAGTGCACACGCTAGTAAAAACGCGCCTGAGTTGGAACTCTCTTCGCGCACCGTGACACAAGCTGTTTCCGCTGCGGCATTTGTCTTTATTAGAGCCTGAATGCTCCCTTACGCGCTGTTTCGCAGGAGCTCTCCGGGAGGATGCAACGTTTACGAGCGATAAGCGCACTTCCAGAGGGAAACCCTCTTTTTTATGCGCAAGGTAGGCGTTGTAAGAAGTGCGGCATAGAATCTTGAGGCAGTATATAATTTTTTAAAAAACTTATTCAATACAGGTTTAGATAACGAATCTACGGCATCTCCAGCCGTTGTTAAAGTACGGGGACTTTAAAGTGAAAGAATGGTTCGCCACTCATATAACTCGACATAATGACGTAGTGAAATCGCGCCATTATAAATTTCAAAGAGGTGAAAAAGGGGATTTTTAGACCGACGACACTGTAAACGCTTCGAAGTTTTAAGTAAATTTGGCTTTCACCGAACAGCCACTCTTGCATTTATACTGCGTAAACTTCGTAAAGCACTTCATCTAATGCAATACCGACTATTTTCCTATGAAGTACCCTAGTAAAAATGAAGCTTTGAAGACGACCGTCACCTAGCAAGTCTAAACAAAAAGCGTAAATGCGACTTTACGGCTGTTTTTTTTTCTCTGTAACATCTCTAGGTCGCGTTATCGCGGATATTTGTGGGCAAGTAAACGCGTAAAAAAGCCAGTTCTGGCACATTGGTTTTGATTAGGTTGGGAAGAAGAGATTTCAAACTGTCGGAATACGTACGGTGTCCTAATACAAAGGCAAAATATCCAGGGTTGAGGTATTTATTACTTGCTTAAGAAGGAAGACTTACGCGTGATTTATGTTTGCTTGGCCAGAATGGTGCTGGACAGGATTGAAATTTTCGCTGTAGTCACATATAATTACTTTGGTACTGATGTGACCCCAAATGCCGCAATGCTATTAATTTTGTATTTGTGAAAATGCATTGCTTGAAGCAATTTGAAGCTTGCCAGTGCTAGTAATATCAAAACTGCGATAATCCCTCACTGGATAAGTAACTATTAAGGGATAAGAGAGCGGAGTGGATCAGGGAACAAATGCGTGTTAAAGACATACTAGTAGACATTAGGAAGAGAGTAAACTGTCCGCAAAGACACAGTAAAGCCTTGTTTACGGAGCTTCATTCCAGCCACGAGAAATTTCTTGATCTGAAAAAAAAAAAACACACCAAATATTGCACAACTTTCAAATTTCTCGGTGCAGTGACATGAAATGAGCAGAGTGACATGGCATTGCGCTCACTGAAAATATTGTAATGAGTGGGTTTACTGCACTCCACCCCATTCTTATCCTTTTATCGAAATGGGGAATGGGGTGGAGTGCATTCATCAGGCATTCTCAGGTAATGAATGGCAGCCTACCATTGTCTCTGATGCATAAAGTGAATGACAGCTGCGTCTTACCGGTAGTCACTACCGATAGGAAACATGGAGGCTCACTAAAAGAGTTCAACTTACCCCGAGGACGGCTCAGCGAGCAAGGGAACGGAAGATGATCGGTGTCAAATTAAGGGAAAAAAGAGAGCGGGGTGGGTCAGAGAACAAACGCATGTTGAGGGCGTATTAGTAGAAATTATGAAGAATAAATGGGTCTGGGCAGGGTGTGTAATGCGAAGGGAAGATAATTCTTGGTCATTAAAGGTTACAGAGTGGATCCCTGAGAAAGCAAGCGTGGCAGGTGGCGTTGGAAAGTCAGATGGGCAGATGAAGACAAGAATGGAGCGGCAAGAAATTAGTCGTAGCACAGGACCGGGATAATTGCAGATTAATGAGATAGCACTTTGCCCTGGAGTGGGCGTAGATAGGCTGGTGATCATGATGAACCGTTAGTCGTTCCTGTTGCATTTTTCAGGGACAATATGTGTCCACAAGTTATGACACAGGTCAACGAGATTTGTGATCACCCACATGGCAAGAGGACAATAACATATACACTGTGTACGACGTAAGGTTTTTTAGGCAACAACGGAATTTCGCTGCTACTATGGGTCAGCAAAGTGTTGTTTTTCACATTATAATTTTTCGAGTCTCTGCGATTGCAAGAACACCCTTAGGGCAGCCGCCGCAATAGTGCATCTTTCATGAAGGGTGTACAGTTTCAATATCTTTATACCTTTCTTGGCTGCCGAATTCCCATTCAAGAAAATGAAACTGTATTATATTTAAAGCGAAAGCCGTGCGCCATGCGCTCATAAACTCTGCTGCCACGCTCGTCACCGCTAGACGAGCTTCGTCGACAGCCCCATCTAATACTCGTTCACCTGCATCACCACTGCCAGTAGCCACCTATTCGCCCCTGCCCGTAACCTCACCTCTAAAGAGGTCCCAATGCACCTTTCACACTGCTGTAGACGATTCTCTGCTCCATATTTCAAGCTATAAGAAGGCGTAGAAAAAATGCCAGCATTTCATCCATAGTTCTCAAGACAATTGCAAAACATAAGCCAGAGTTTCACTTTACTTTTCACACACAATAGCAGTCAGTTTTATTTTTTTTTTACCTGTAGTCCTGTGTTGATACAGGACGAAAACCCCTTGGGAAAATAATTTATAAACCACCATCTGCAACCTGTTTGTTTGTGTAGCAATCTCGCTCCAATTTTGATCCAGTGGTAGAGCGCATATTTTACCATATTGCAGGTGAAAACTTTGGCAATAAATCTTGAGCTCATGAATCAGGTAAAATCACGTTTTTTCCCTTTCATTTCATTGGCAGCATATTATATTTTTCTTCTTTGAATTTACTGATGAGGTCATAAGATTACGCTTGTAAAGATTAGCCTCATTAACGTTTACGCGTGACGTCATGGCGCTTGGGTAAAATTTAGCTGCAGAATCAACGGTGCTGTTTTAATTGGCGAGTCTTGCCGAGGACTACAGCAGAAAGACTGGAGTGAAAATTGTTTAATGCTGTTAGCATTCCCTTTATTGTGAGATGATAGGGACGTCCTAATTTTCAGTGTGATTGGGACGTGTAAAGACGTTCTTGTTACGGTTTTGTCCCCTGATACTGCAAAACGAACGGATAAGTCATGTCCCTTCAACCTGCGCCTTTTATCGACGGCTAGTCGCAGTGCGACTTCCGTCAAGTGTGCCTACGTTTGTACTGAGTATTTTTCCACCTTAGCTTCGATGCTCATCTAACTTCCCACTGTAAAGTGGCTCATGATTTTCCCTTAGCGTCTCATATTGACAGATGCAAAGAAAAAGTCCTGGCTTCTCATTTATGTCTCGGCGTGCAGAGTACACAAAGCATACCTTATGGGGCTTAGACTAATATTGCATGAAGTCTCAATCTACGTTTTTACACTTTGGAAAGTTGTGGTGAAGAAATGTTGCTGCTGCCTTTCGTTATTCGGTAACGAGTAGAAGTCAGACCAAGCTCTCTTAGGAGGAACGTTCGGAGAGCCAAGGGCCCGATGAAAGAAATTAACATTGCCACGAAGCCAAGGACGACGCAGTTGTCTTGAAGTGGACACACGTTTATTGGAGCGAACATGTGCTCTCCTAACAACCCAAAAGAATACAGAGGCGGCGAAGCAGCGGTCACCAAAGTGACTTGCACAGGTGAGCGTCGTCGAATCGAATGCCGCGGCGTCTGCTCTGCAGGCTTTTATCTTTCGGCGGAGTGTTTCTGGAACCGTCGATTTACATCCAGAACATTGTAGATCACAGAAGATTATTCTGGGCTAGCGACGTTAGGGCGAAACAATTTGCTTATCTGAATGTGATAGCCCGTGCGGCATAAAAATAAAGAATGGAAGACGCGCTTTGCTAGGAACGCAGATAACACAGCCGGGCGTGGCCCGGCAGTAAAAACAAACAATAAATAAACCGTCCCATACATAGTGCGCGGCAATATGTAGCTCCCCCCACCCCCGTACCATGATGTTCTTTAGGTGGTTGATTAGAGTGGTTTGTAAAGAAGCCCACAAGCTACTTGACACATTTGGAAAGCCTACGCTTGCGCAGAAGCAAACGTTGGCACTGACGAGGATTGCGTGTTGGGTAGCGGAGCAGCAAAAAGTTGCCTACTTTGCGTAAAGTTATGCCTGCCTGGTACCCAGCCACAGCAATAACATCAAAAATCCCCTCTTGCGTCCCGCGCTCTCTTCCCGCATATATAGAGACTGCGAAGCATCTTGAAGGGCAACACCATCAGATGCAGTTGGGAAAATGCGGTTTATCCTTCTTTCATAGGAATCGGTAAAACATGAAAGTGAAATATGTCTTCATTAGAGCATTCGAATGTTTACTGTGCATAGATATGAACTTACGCATCACTATTGATATTTCGTCGGTATGGCACAGTTAGACACATCAACACTAGAGACTGGATTACACGCGCCGGAGCACTGGGTAAACCCGATTAAAACCCCAGGCAGCGGCTTACCTAGGAAGGATACCGAGCGGGTTGTCAGCGAGTCGTTTGGAGAAGTCACAGTACGCTGCAGTGAAAGGAGCATGATTTGAGGCTCGGCAGCAGTCTTGTGGGTGTGCTTGGTGAGCGACGTCCTGCTGGCGGGTCGCTCTGGCAAACGTGTGACGAAATTTGTCCTGCTCCGTGACTTGGACGCCAGACGCTTGAGCTGCCACGAGCTCTGGTTGTGGAACACGGCGGTGGCGTTCCACAACCTGAGCGGTGTTCCACATAGGCGGTGGTCGGATAAGCACAGCAGCTTCCGCTGCTAAACGCTGCCCTATCGAGGCGCCCGTTATCGGCTCTCATTAGCGTCATGACGCACTACTTCGCTTCACTTTTCCTAGGCGGCATCACCATCTGAATGAGGAAAGTTAAGGGAGGGGAATAGGTGCATTCGTAGAGCTATCTTCGCACGACTCAATGGCTCAGTCGGTAGAGTGTTTTACCCTTCCCATTGCGGCCAGTGTGATCCTGGGCTCGAAACCTACGGCCGCAGCGCCACTTGAACTTTTTGATAATGTCATTTTTGGTAAGGATGCGATGCCGGTGAGGTTTGTATACCCCGGAATAAAACACTTTCATGAGAAATATTTATGGCCGCCTAGATGATGTACGGCGCCAACCGATATACAGGATACGCAGATAATCAAAGCAGGTGGGGCGTCCGGTTCCGGATGGACAAAACGTCTGGCGTCTCGAAGGGTCCTCTTGAATGCAGAGGAGGCCTCATGAGTAGCTTGTGAGTGGAAGATCACTTATTTTGTAACGTAGGAACATGCGTAAATTACAACCAGGTTGGCAAATTTTTAACGAAAAAAATTTAAAGTATATCAAGGTGAAGAACTGCGAAGTTTCTTAACTCAGGTATGCTTCGATAAAACTCTTAAGATCTGGACTTTTGTAGAGAGAAGTCTGAAGCCGGTGAATTTAAAATTGTGTCCGGGGAACTCGAGCAACGATCTGAATGCACTAGAGTATATTGAGAAATTTATATTCAGCGTCACAAGGAAATTACCCTTTGTCATTGCGGACTTCACTGATATTCATAATGCCAGTTCATTTCTGAAGAAATACGGGCAGATTTTTCTTCCTTCTTGAATTGCAGTCTTCAAATGGCATTGTCATGGAAGGCGCAAATGCGTGCTTTGAGTGCTCCAAACGCCACGCGGACAAAATGAAGAACTCCGAAGGGAATTTTCCTAGCCGTTGCACAGATATCTTAGATACACCACCACAAAAGCAACAGAATAATATTGCAGTTGTTATTCTAGGCGCTCCAACTCCTGCACAATGCTTTGGCATTTCATCGAAGTTTACTGAGCGAAAAAAAGCGGAGAAAATATAAAGCCGCTTCGGAAGGTCTATATTGAGGGCAATAGCGAGCTAATAAACTTTTTTCAGCCACCGTATTTAAATAAGAGATCATAGGTCAACGGCGAGTCAAACGTGAGGCTCACCCTAGAGTGATAACCACGCTTGCGTAAATCGCTTCCGGCTTTTCGACGAGACACAGCGCCTTCCATTCCCGGCTGCTGAGCTAAGGAAATGTGCCACCGGTTGATGGCTGTTGAAGAACCACAGGCGAGGATCACCATCCCTTCTCACGTTATTACCGACGTTTCACTTTACTCGACCAACAAATAACTTGAAAATAGTGCAGGTGCCTGCATACACAGGCAGATTCTTGCCGTCGTTTGAAGACCAAGAATCTCTGTCGCACTTTAGGGTCAGATGGTTGCTAGGACAAAACATGCCCGTTCAAATGGTTTTACAAATGGTCTGGATAAAACATTCGCGTGTGCTTTGAAATGTTTTTTCTTCAAAGTTACCCTTTAGCTACAGGAGCGAAACTATCGCTTTGTGAGGTAAAAGTTATTGGAAGCTAAGGAGACAACAGGCGTCGGCCATTAATAAGGAAGGGTTAAAATTCGATACTTCTAGAAAAGATGTGACTAACCGGTCAGAGCAACAAACAATGTAGCGATACAGTTTTTGCTCATAAAAGTTACTTTCATAGGCTCTGGTTGTGTTTTTTGCAGTGACTTCATAGTATAGTTCACTAGGTCGTGGCGCAAGAAGAGAACGGTATTATGAATGAACGTTATATACTATGGTCCCCAACGACCACCACATGGTTGCTTTGCAATGTGTACGTAATTTGATGGCTTTAAATCTAGCGGCGTTCAATGCGTGCGAAAAAAGCATACATTATAAGAACCTCTGCATATAGCACCTCAGATGAAAGTTTTGAGCACGTTACTCCGTAAACATTTTATCCTGCGAGCCCTTTTCTGAAGGACAGAAATTCTGATGGGGAAGGGGGGGGGGGGCTTTGTTTCTTATCTTGATTGCAGAAATGTTTTTTTTGAAGCCCGCGCAATTTTTGCGTGACATCTTTATAGAACTGCAAAGCTGCAACCGAAAAACGGTGGCTGCTAATTGCAAACCGTGAATAATCTCTCCGTTTTTGGGGGGTTTACATACGCAGCTAAGCAGTCGTTCCTAAAAAGTACATCTCATTGCAGAGTAATTATCAGAATAACTTTCAAGTACAAGATCGATTACAGTTAGAACATGACTGTTCATGCAACCTGATGTTAATAGTATAAACTCACTCGACCTCACTGGGTTTAGCCGTGGGCAGCTTCAAAACCAGTTTGAAATGCTTTCTGTTCTTGCCTATGGTATCGTGGCATCGTACATATCAATTGATTGGGTTATACAAGCCTCGCCCCGTAATGTTGTGAGCAGTTTAGAACCTACATTGCTGACATTCATTATTGTATAGACCGATTTCTTCTCCTTACACGGCGCAATATTGTGATGTTGGAGTTTAAAATCAGTTAACTCTGCTAATTCCGTTTACTTCTACAAATGCGGTATTCTTATACGAACACATACATTCCTGCTTTAAGAGCAAGCATGCACACAGTGCATGAGTAACTGATAACATCAGAAAAATAAACATCGTCTTGCTACTGTCATTTTCTTGAATCGTTCCATGCCCACGGTGATAAAGTAAATGGTAAAGTCAGCACAGTCATCACCATTCTGTTATCGTGCTTTTGTGAAAGCTTCCGGCTCCATCAAGGGTTTCTCACAGTATTCATCTCGATAGAAATAAAAAACCGACCCAGAAATCCCTTTGCTAACATAGACATTTCAGTGAAATTCAGTTCAGGCTCGACTGTAGACGCAGTCGAGACTAAACCGAAGAAGCAGACATACGGTGAATTTCCTTTAAGATAACTGCGCGATCTTTTTGTTCAAATTTTCAACATGTTTTCTTTAGATCTGCATTCCGTGCAGACAACAAAACATGCATATTGTCAAGTTGAATGCACAAATATTTGGACGCATTCATCCCCCTCACTAGCGTATGAAACTCCCCCGGCTGAACAATATCAGCTAAATGGAGTACAGCTGCTGTGTAGGTATTTGCTGTTTCAGAGCCTGAAGTGAGGGTAAGCTATCTTAACCCGAAGGACATAAATAAGGGTAAGGTATCTCAAACCGAGCGACATAACTTTATAAAGGTAAAGTAAGTAATGTACAGCTAGCACTACTATTGGCGCTCTGACCGCGAAACGGAGAGTCGGAAGAAGGAAACACTATTCGGGATTTCGATCTTCCACTCTCGTGGCTTTCTGATGCTTCGTTGTATTGTATTCTGTGAGTCACAACCACTAAGAAAGAAAAATGAAGTAAGCTCACGCTAACACGTAAAACGTGATGGCGCCGAAGCAGTACGCAAGCTCCGCAACCATCCTGAAGGTTTAGATCAGACAAGACAAGTTGAGAAAAATCCGCCGTTTTTCCAGAAACGGAAATCAATTCCCCATTCACCAGAAACGGCTGATTTTCTGTTCGACTTGTATTTTCTCTGTTTTATCCTCGTATTAGAAAAAATTGGCAATCATACCTCATTCGGCACAATAAACGCACTACCTCAACGCCAAATAAGATTGCCAATAAGAATTACGTAATATTTGGGTCCCTGATGTCCGTTCTGCGAAATTCAATACGAGGCTGCAGCAGTCTGAAATGTCATAGTCCATCCCCGACGTCCGACCACTTCTTCCTGGGCGGCCACTGGGAAAATACATTCAACGTCTCCCGTGGTGGTCGAGGGGCGGCTTTAGTTGACCGGCGTTTGAACAGCCCTAAATATAAACCTCGGATCTCGAGTGGAGGGCAGCCGTTCCGCAATATCAAAATTTGTAGTACATAAACCGCGTTAGGAGGAGGTCGTGGGTTCGATTTCCGCTTCAGAAAAACGGAGAACGTTTTTCGACTTGTATTTACAACTATTTATCCAGGCATCACAAAACATTGCACATTATTCAGCACAATTATAACGCATAAGAGAACGGTTTTTTATTTGTTAACTGCCTATAGTATTATGACTAGTTTGGTTACAATTTTTGTATTTATGTTTAACAAAAAGGTGGACAAAAGCACGAGTCGGGAGCACGGACCGAACCAACGCACTCCGGCTACATGTGGGATGCGTTACCCACTTGACTACCTAAGTGACTGTGTACTCCGATATTTTGTGCGATCCTGATGTTTAGTTCAACGGTAAGCTACGCATTAAGACGGCACTAAGTGCTCCCTACCAATCTGAAGCGTAATAAATGAAGCACGAGATTTTGAAGTTTCATCAATAACTTTCGGAACTAAACTTCACAATTTTGCAATTTTGACCAAGATATTCTTTGTGGCCAGCGTTCAAAGCTTTTGGAGCCTATCCAATCAAATAAATGTCATCTTTCCTTTATCTAATAGTGTGCCTTGACGCATGATGAATATTTAACACAATTTTTTTACATAAAAATCAACCGGTTTGTTTTCACACGCACACTTTTAGGGTGTCTTCTTTCACAAATAAAAACACAACATTTTTTCCTGCCAACCGACCTGTTTCGTTTTGCTGTAGACGCATTATTTATTCTTTTCAACTGAAGCAGCATGACGTAGGCCTGTAAAATATAATCGAGTCGACGGAGAATTTTAAATTACGGATAGATGCGCGCACATCACCCTAGAGGGACTTTTAAATTTCCTTATACTCAATAACTAAGCAACATCCCTGCATCAATGGAGGAGTTGATGTTTAGAAGGGCTAGCGACAGTGGGAAGGCTAGATAAAAACGATTTGTTTTTAACCCCCGCTATTAACTCAACAATTCCTGAGATTGCAAGGTTCACTTTAAAAGAAATATTTTGTAATTTTAGCCTAAAACCCATCAAAAGAGCACGACACACGTTTTGAAGGAAGAAATTGGCGACAATATTATTCCTTAATTTTGCAGTATCAGAAAAATATGTTTGCTAATTTACTCATGTCTAAGCCTGCTGTGGGTAATTTTGACTTGGAGTTGAATACGAAAAGCATTGGGTAGTGAGAACTGTTGTTTGACACTCAGAGTTATTGCGACTTCCGTATTATAAAACATTTTTAAAGCAAAAACGTCCGCCAAGATCAATGACCCGTACGGTAGTTTTGCCATCAGAATACGAAATTTTATTTATAAAATGGGCGATCGCTTAGTTTGACGCTGCATAAACACATATTATATGCTCCTTAATAAATATACGCACTAATTACTGACGCAGAAGGCAAATTAGAGCTTTTCCTTGTATTTTATGTGTGCAAACTCTTGCCCTCAATATCGAACGGAACAGCGCGCAGCCGAAGTGGCCTTTTTGTTCTTTTATATACACATATAGATATGACAATCATCGCAATAAGCGCGAGCAGTTTCCTAGAGTCCGGCGTGCTCTTTTCGTTTTAGAATTCAGTTCCGTGTTCGTTTGAATTCCTCCAGTTTTAAGTCCAAGCTGAACTTCCGCTGATACGTTAGGAAAACTTGTGTACGGCATGTTCTATGGCGAACCCTCTTTTCTGTGCAGCTCGTGAAGGCAGCGTTTAGTTAGGGCTCGCTCCAGTTAGGCACCCAAAGTACTTAATTAGGGTAATGTTGTGTAACCGCTATGGTCAACACCATTTTTGCACCGGCAAACAATGTGAACAAAGTTCACAAAGGTTTTCGCTTCATAAGTCCTTTTTTGTTATTTAGTGCCTTGTTGATCAGTTAAGAGAAATCATTTAATTGGGCTCGTTTGAACAAGCCGTAACTTTGACCTTTGGACAGTGGCTGAAATGTTTATGAATTAGAACATCTGGAGAGCCTCCTTCGGAAGCTTCAAGCTGTATACATTAAACTATCGGACTGAAGTTTTAAACAAAGCTGAAGATTGTTTAGCTAGTATGCACTTCTTATCAGTGGAAATCTTAAAACACCACGGAAAAAGGATCACTGAATCCTGAAGAGCCCCCTTACGTTTACGGCAAACTACTGAGCACGAGGTCGCCGGTTCGATTACCCACCGCGGTGGCCCCTTTTCTGATGGGTGAGTAAAGGAGAAACACCTATGCGTACGAGATTTCGGCGCACGTTAAAGATCCCCATTGTGTCAAAATTAATCCGGAATCTACACTGTGGCGCGCCTCATCACCTGCGTTGCGTCGGGTGCGTTAAACCCTACAATCAATCAAGTTTGAGGTAAACTATTGCTTTATTGAATTTTTTTGCTGATTAATTTTGGTCACCCTCAAGCTTTCAATTTTGCTTCATATAAAACTTTTTTCAGAGATGCCACGTGGGCTGAGGATAACCAAAATTTTTAAAAACCACTATCCTTACCCAAATGAACAAATAACGTATAAAAAATACGCTAATGTATGGTTTTTCGAACACTGCTGTTTGAGGTAATCAGCATTTAAAATGGGAAGTGTCAAAATGGCGAATAGGATTTAAGTATTGGTACACTAAACACTTTATGTATAAACATATCTGCAGTATTTTTTCTAGCGCAAAAAAACGGTTACCCAATGATAACGTATTGTCAGGAAGGAGAGCTTGGCGAAATAAATATTTTACGTTATATATTTCTTTGTGCGAAGGCTAGTAGGTATACAACATGCAAGAAAAGAACTAATGCAGCCGGTGAAACACGTGAGCCCTGGGTAGTTATGCTTTTTGAGACGTACCATCTACGCTCAAATGCATTTCGCTAACTGTCTTTTTTCCATAACAGCCAGTTGGGCATGTTGGATATGCATGACTAAACGATTGCCCCGCAGAAGAACAACGCCGAATAAAAAACAAAACAACACGAGCGCTAGTCTTCTTTATTTTTTGCCTAAACCGTGTATTTTTCTGCGCTGCAAACGTTTTTCTTTTTTTTGAATATCTTCATGTCTGAATGCTGGTGATGGCTCCGCCCGGCCTGCATGCCTCTGGACGCAGACGTGACAGTTCGTCGCCAGCGCTCTTTTATTCAGTTCTGAACACATCATGAAACGCGTGCAAGCAACTGTCACTGCCAAATAAGCCGCAAATACAGTCGTGGTTATCGATATAAAATAGTTGGCCGAATAAAATAGTTGGCGGAATAAAATAGTTGGCCGAAATCTTTCGGGATGTTACAAAGAGCTGCATCTTCGCAGGTAAAACGGTGGAGGCATCAGTTGACTTTATTTGGAAGTACTAGTCTCAAATAGTAGCTGTATGTAAAAACACTTCGCATTTTTATGGCCAAACAACGTTTGTAATATTTATTCGAGTTACCGAGCAAATTCGCCGCCGAGGCTGCCGCTTTCCTGATGGAGGCAAAAAGCGAAAACGTGCGTGTGTTCGAGATTTCGGCGCATGGTAATGAGCCCCAGGCAACCAAAATTAACCCGGAGCTCTCCACTACGGCGCGTCTCATCGCCTGTGCAGTGACGGCGCGCTGAACATAATAATCTACCAATGACTACCGAAGAAGAAACCACGCCTTAACGGTCTTCAAATTTAGTGTGAATGGGGGTCACCCAATAATTTCTGTTTGTCGGTGTGTACAGCGAATTCTGTAGAGTTATCAGGGGATTGGTAATAACTCCTCTTAGCCCAAAATTAAACTTAAAATTGGCACTGCTTGCACTAGTGGTGGAAGGCTGAATAAACAGCTGAGCTGGCAGCCTCGCTCCCTTCGTCGCAGACCCAGCTGTTGCACAATCATCATAATCAGCAGCCCACTATCTCCACTGCAGAACGAAGGCCTCGCCGATCGTCCTCCCACTGGTACTGTCCGGTGGAGTTACAATCCATTATTTGCCCCCGATTTTCCTTATTTTGCCCCTCCATCGGGTAACTGGCTTTCCACTTTTTCTACACCCGTCCTTCGGTGCCCACTCTGAAGCCCTGGTATCCATCAATTTTCATTTCGGATAAATACGTGGCCAGCCTGAGTTCATTGCCTTTTCTTTATTTGAACAATCATATATTCTACCATAGTTTTGTGAACCGCAAAGCCTGTTTCATGTCTGCAAGTGTTGTTCCCTTCATTATTCGCGACATGGCACGTTGAGCCGACCTAAGATTGCTTTCAAGGTTGTTATTAAGGCGCCTACTTTCCGCTCTATAGGTCATCATCTCCCATTTATTTATGAACCTACCGCAGAGAGTACATAACTGGCCGGCCCGGATCGTTTCGTCCGCAGGCTTGCACATCTCCCTCAAAATCGAACGCTTTGCACGCGCTAGAAACCGCGGCCAAGTCAGAAGCCAGCCCGAAATGCGATGATGGCTCAACCAGATAGACGCTGGTTTTCTAACACGATGGACCCAGGTTCGGTTTCGGTCACAGGAAGCGTTTTTTTTTTCGATTGGCTGCACGTGTTCTTCTTCGACACCGCTGCCATTCCGTACCCACTGAGCTTTTATGGTGAACTAGTGGTTAGGTTTCCGCTGTCGCAATCGAAGCCAAGAAAACCCTAACCACACTTTTCTTTTAAGGCTTCGCGGTTTTCTGACAATGACGGAAGGATTTTGTTCGGTTTAAACAACTCTGCTGTTAAAAAATCTGAGATTTGGGAACAGATTGGTTCTGTTAACAGGCACCTGCGCCTCAGGTAATGTCCAGAAGAGATCTTCAAAATGAAGCAGACGAAATAACGCTGGTAGTGGCTTGCGTCAGTAACTGAGCAAACTCTATCTTCTATATCTGGATGTCTTCACTCTGTTAAAACATCCATCAGAATATTTTTAGGTGTCCTAAATAACAAGTGAAAATTTCTCCGAAATTTACACAAAACAAAACTCATTTCCTCATAATATAGTTTTATTGTGAAGCCTGCGGCTTTTTCGTCACGGTCGCGACCGCCCTTCCACTTGTAGCCTGTGCCGGCAATTCTTAATCCACCTTGTGAGAAGATTTTCTCGAGTGTTTCCAGTTATCCGGTATCTCTCGGGGGACTCATTTCAGTGTGGTATGTGGTGTGGTAATCCAGACAGCGGTGCATTAGCTCCCCCAGCTCTTGGACAGCGTGCCGACTTCTTTTTCTGAAACTGTGCGGCCCTGCACGGGACACGCCCGATTGCAAAAACCATTGTTTTAAGAATATGCCAGTGTGAGAGGGTGTGACTGCAGATGTGCAATTTTCGCGCTGGAGTCCTTTTATAGATTGGGGGCGCCATAAGTTTTATTATATCGCCAATACCATAGTTTCTTTGCTCCTTTGGTTTATTGAACTTCTGGTTTCTCTTGTAAACTTACCGAAAGTTCAGCAGCAGTAATCGGCTGTGGGACCATTGCCTGTAATTATTTGTTTCTTTAAAACTTGTATAATGCACTTAAGTAAGCTTAGTTTACTTGTTGTCTAGCTGATTGATGCACCTGATTTTTAGAAGTACAATCTACGTACACAGGTAAATATTATCAATACGTAGGTGTTATAACAGAGAGACGCCGAAAATAATCACAGGAAAGAAAACAGGCCAAATGCTTCATATTCACAAAGTGTATAGATAAAATTACTTAGATTCTTTATAATTTTTAAATAGGCTGACAGGTTTTTCATCTAGCAAACAGTTTGCACACCGGCGTAGAACACGACGCTTGAGAAGGCTAAGGCCGCCATTTTTTTTATAAGAGGTTAATAAAACGTCTCAACTGACAGTTTCACTAGTGGTAATGCAGAGCAATGTTTCCTAGTATTACACCCCTACATATAATTATATTCGGCTTTCTGCTACGTGAATCGGCAAATACGTCTTTATTATCATATTGCCTTTTGTTTTGAATTGTACACATTCCAATGCTCCGCCTAAAGTATTGCCTCTGCTCTTCAGCAATAGCTTAAGCGAAATAAGACAAAGCATATTCAAAAGTTCCACATGGGACTTTAAAGTGTGCTGTGTTTCTGTCCTTCAAAAAACGCTATTTCTCGGGCATATGATAAGGTGGAAAGAGACAAAAATGGCCGGAGTGCCAGAATAGACTGTTCCGCGGGTTGATGTAATTCTATGCGGATAATGTGCCTTCAAGAGCAACAAAAAGTGCAATATCTGAATTTATCAGCCACGAGTGGTGATGCCCACGGGAGGTGAAGTTTTTGTGCTGGGGACAACGTAATGCACGTACAAATACTATTCCCTGTTCGCTCATACGGCAGGCACAAGCGAATTGCTAATATAGATTTCCAGCTGTGTTTTTTTTAATCAAGATCCCGAAGGACAAGCACCCCGAAGCTTCCCCTAAATTCTGAGCACAATAGTCTTTATTGGGCTACTAAAACTGAGAAATTTTGGTCTGGCTGTCTGGCTGTCTGTCCGTGACTCGATTCAGCCATTCATACAAGGTGAAATAAAATCTGAGCAATAGTCTTATATACTCACAGCCAATTCTAAACGTCTATGTCCGATGTCAGTGTTCATACTTGCCAACATTGTTGATCAAGAACTAGACATTACGCAAGTATCAGGCAGAAAATCAATACATAAGGAATATTTGCTTTGTTCCTTTATTATGCATTCATGGGCGATTGTTTTTTCGACAGCAAGGAAATACTACATCAATACAGAAAACCGTCGCCTGCTGTCGCCAGTGCTACCTCCTGGCGGCATTTAAGAAATAAAACGGAAAAAGCGACGAAAGGTTGCACTAGATGAGATCCACGTTCCGCTTAAAACGACCGTGCAGTAGGGCACCCTGGTTTTATAATTGTGGAAGTAGGGTCCCTCAATTCACGCGCTTATCCGCCGCACAGGAGCGCTGGAATTGAGACACCCGAGTTCGAGCAGTAGAACGCGGTAAATTTAATTTGATTTAAGCAAACCTCTAGCGTGTTATCTGGGGAGGAGCGAGGCAGGAAAAGAACAGCATGACAGGTTAGCGGGAACGAGAAGGGAGGCCTTTACTTCACAGGGGCGCAAGCCGACTGTCGTCTTTCAGCGACATTTGCAAAGAGAGAAGCATTTGTATATATATTTTTTTATGGCTGTCACTTTCCCGCATAATCGAACACGAAGCACAAGTCCGCACATCCCTCTCGGGACAGTGATTGATGGGATGTACGGGAAGCATTGGAAGACCTTTAGCTCTTTCACGTTTGAAAACTTCTAGATGAATTCCTCAAATGCTAAAGCAACTGTATCAGGAAGAGGAAAATTCAGCCTTGCGTCTTCAGGGCGGAAACACGAATAATACACAGAAAGAAACCGCTCCAGCGAAGCGTTCAACTGTGGCAAAACGAATCGCAACACTTTCCTCCGAAGCAAAAAAAAACAATCTTGAGCACTCTTGAACCCGCCCCTCCAGTGCTTGCGTGTGCGGAGCCGAAGAGCGATATTTAATAGTGTAAGAGGTACAGACCCCCCCCCCCCCCCCACCTGCCGCCGCACCACCCCGCTTTCAAAAATAGAAAGGGAAATTAATTTAGGGTATTGTTTACCATAACGGGCTCCAGTGCAGTTGTAAACTTTAACGGCAGAGCCCCACGCAGGGTGTGTTTTTTTGGGGGGTGGGGGGGGTGAGGGGGGGGGGGCAGGGAATTATATGACCTTCTCATTGATTTTTTAGAGTCTGGACTGGCACACTGTGTAAGTCATCTCGAACACACTAAATTTTATTTGTAACGTAGAAAATTCTATGACGGGATGCACGCCGGCTACCTTAGCGAAAGACAGTACGAGGGCCAACCTAGTGAGTCCAGTTTCTAGTAAAGGGAAGATTCTGAAGTTCTGCTATTAGTCAAAGCCAGGAATAAAAAAATGCATTTTGTTTTTCAGTGGAGAAAGGTATGAACCAAAGTAGTGCTTGCTGAATTAAATTCTTCTTGAATTAAGGATGGTAATTCTTCTGCTATTAGTCAAAGCCAGGAATAAAAAAATGCATTTTTTTTCAGTGCAGAAAGGTATAAACCGAAGTTGTGCTTGCTGAATTAAATTCGTCTTGAATTAAGGATGGTAATTCTACCACATACCTCAACGTTGTAGAATGTTGGAAGGAGAAGTTCTTACGCTAAAAGATTTGCACTTCCGGAAAGTTTCCTCCTACTGTCTACAGCAGCCTTCCTAATTTTGAGTGAATTCTGGAAAGACACATTTTGAATGAAGCACACTGAAACCGAAATTGAAATTTTTGCACGGTCGTTACGTTTCACCGTATATAAATCGAGGATGGTAAACGTTTATCTTTATAATGAACATGGCTCCGATTCGCTAACGGGACTTCCGGTCATGGCATTTCTGCTGCTTCTCCAGGAGTAAAGGTCATGGATATCTGACCGGAACTGGGCACGTAAAAAACAGAAGCAGCCCCTTTGTTCTGCTATCTCTTAGGGAGAGGAGCATGTTTAATAGAAAAATATAAAAAGACTGTCTTGTCAAAGCCACGTCCCTGCTAGGACAAAAGAAGCTTCTTCAAAGCTGTGCGCACAAAAAGGATGTACATATTGACGGAAGACGTGAGCTTTATTTTAGCAGTTTTAAAGAAACCCAAAGGATGCCGTACATTTCTCCGAAAAAAAGATACGGCACCCACACACTTTTTAAGAGCGAAATTGCTCTGAAGGCAGTGCAATTTTCCTTTGATGTTTTTGGGTGTGCTTAAGGATGTAATGTGATTTTTCACTTCGTAAGGCTGAGGTGCTCTTAAGTTATAGTAGGTACAACTCATCTATGCTCCAAATAGGGTAGACCCCTGAGTTTTTTAGGCGTGGGCTCGTTGACGTAAGCTGGCGTTTCGTAGTTGAGTCACCCAAGAACAATCGGGTAATTGGTGTTTAGCGCAAATGTAATAGGATGCTTTTCCGAGCAGGCGAGTTTTCCCATTGTCACGTGTTATAAAGACAACCTCGCGTTTAATGTCTCAAAGTTTCGACAACGAATCTAAGCGGAACACTTTCTATTCTCAAACTCTCAACACTGGGGCTTCTGTAACTCTTCACCAACTCAGTCACGGACTCCTTTGTTCCCATGGAACTTAAATTCACTTTTTTCATAGGTCACCAACTTTTTCTTTCGTATTTCCCTCGTAGTGGCATAAATGCAGTTTGAAATACTTTTACGCACAATTATGATGCTTTGTGTTTGATTGGACAGTCAAGGTGAACCAAATACTTGTGCGTCAGGCTGAATATAGTTATTTGAATGAAAAACGTTAGGTTACTGTAGTAACGTACGCTTGAAGTTTTAAAATTCGCTGTCACTGAGTAATAATGGTTACGCCGCGAGAAAAATACTTCGTTTTTTTTTGCACTTATATCCAGCCGTTCATTTTCGAAAATTAATATTCATGCATAGAGGCGGTTGTATTGTGTAACTGAGCGAAAACATACGTAAATGGTCGAGAAAAGTTAGAAAATAATTCGTTAAATAATTCTGAGGTAGCCAAAGAAAATAATACTCATTACACAAAAGTTTAGTCGAATAATTAAAAAAAAACGGACGGTTCTTTCACCAGACAATAAATGAGCAAATTGTAGCCGTGATTAAACCTCTAAAGTACGCTAAAAGAGAGGCGCATATAGTAAAATTACCCACATCTGCTTCCCACAAGCTGGACGTTTTAGCCTGCCCATCTTCAAATTCGCAGTCATAAGGGGAGGCCCCCGCTATTCATGCGCAGCAGATAAGAGAAGCTAGAAGATGAGTATCCGTGAAAATAGCGCCAGCGTTGCTACCGAGTGTTTATTCCCGAATGGCGAAACAGAACGCAACACGGGCGAATAGAGCTATCGGTCGTGTCGGATACGCCACTCTGCTTTCGCGATTTCCCTTACCCCTTCTTTCCCGTCCTTCCATGTTCCTGATTCTAGTTTCTATGCAGGGAGTGATCTTACTGCATGCAAGAGAAGCGGACGCCTCTTGCCGGCATGGTTCCTGCACTTAAGAATGCATGCCTCGAAAGCCGCTGTTGTAGTTTTTCGGGCGCTGATTTTTTTTCTCTTTCTACGACGCCATCGCTTTGTTGCTTCTTTGCGCATTTCTTAGCATTGTGTCAACGGTTGTGTATTTCGTCTTTTCCTTGTAGTCTTCCTGCCTGATGATGCTTGGTGCTTCTCCGCTTATAGGTTTTTTTATTGTTTCGGGTATTACCACGAGCACTTTCATTGTTGTCGTAGCCTCAGTGGGAAAGTGTCGGTTATTGCCTACGCCACGTGCGGGATTTATGAGGTTCTTCCCCCAGGTGCTAAGCCCGATACATTCGAGCACATTTCTGTTGCTCCGTTCCGTAGCTAGAAACCTGTTCGCCTCTTGACCACTTAGACACGTGCGGAAGCGCTCGCCTGTGGTGCTTATTTTCACCTGTTCCTTTGTTTTTTCTTGCCTTGTTCTGCAGCTTCTTCTTGAAATTTCTAGCATTCATTTTTTGCTGTCTATGAAGAGGGCTGAAATCAGCGAACTTAAGCAAGATTTGTTGGCGAGTTAACCGGAGTTGCTTTTGTTCATGCCATCTGGTACACGCATTAATTATCAATCTTCCAGCTCACTACAGCGAATGAAAACAGGGATGCAGAGAGGCTGAGTGGCTTCTTCTACGCTATTAAACGACATTAGACGTTTGTAAGCGCGGAGGAAAAGATTTCACTCGGATGTGAGAAGGAGGTTAAAACGGCTTACTGAACAATAAATACGACTTCTGTGAGTTTTGTAATAAACTAAAGGCATATATGCTGCTCCTGGTGGAATTGCGTTGCCACGACGCCTTGGTAAAGGCGCACGAGTGCACCCCATTAGACAAAACGGCCGTGGTGACGTCAGTCAAGAGAGCCTGACTGCAACCTGGTACACTAGTCTGCCCCCATTATGACAAAGCATCTTCGTCACGCGGTTAATTCTCACACCTTCCGTGGTGTAGGGGGTCGTTTATTGCAAATCTTCTTGCGAAGGTTGGATGAGATCTTGACACACTGGCGTTTTTGGACTTCCTTCCACCGCACTGCCCACCAGTATCAAGTTGCCCGTCCACATGCTCGCATTACTACTGTTTCGGCCTCATTTTCCCCCCGTGTAGCAGTGGACCGAAATGGCCTTCCCTGTGACGTTCCAGCCATTAGGTGTTCATCAACGTTTAAAGAGAAGCTCACCACGCGCATTTTCATTTGCAGACCTGTGTACATTTATCTGTACCCCACCCCTTATGTATTACCCCCTACGTGGGGGTCTCTAAGGTATTAGAGTTATGTGATGTGATGTGATATACATTGAAAACTTCAAAAGGGAGATCACTGTTCTTCAAATGCGACCGGGCTATGGCCGAAGAGAACATTTTTAGAAGATGTATCAATTATATTGGTAAAACATTTAACGACAGTGCTAAGTTACGCAAGAAAGACAACCTGAAACAAAAAGCTAGCGAAGGTGCCTTTAGCTTGATAAGCGCCCTACAAGAAACACATTTCTACTATTTCACTTGTCCAAATATTGCGTTGTGAAAAGACGGTGAGAACGTTTTGTCTGCCAGAGACACGCTATTATACGGCTCGAGGATGGTCTCTTATTGTATACTTTCACCATACCAATCGATCACGTGCAAGAAGTAGAGCTGGTCCACCCGTTGCTCTTACGGCTGAAGACACATTAACCACATACCCGAAACTCCCCCTTTTCTAGGTGATGGTAGAAATGCACTCATCGCATAGCGGCGTCTAGTTTCGTTTGCGGCCACTTGGTTGTGCAACCAAGACAGATTGCCTGTCACAAGGCCTCATATAGAGAGATACGCGTATTCGGTCCTTGCGGCTCTAGTTTCGTTTCTGGACCAGCGAGGATAAGTAACGCTATATGAACACCTAATGGTATTGACCGCTGGCATGGCATCAGAGCACCACCAGAAACCACCTTGAGAGCAGATGGCTCTGTGCACACCCGAGGCGGAGTGGTTTGAGTGTGCATGCCGCAACGCCGAGTGGGGAAACAGCTAAGATGAATGAATAACGAACAAGTAAAACAAAATTTAGATAAAAAACACAATGCAACATAAATTTGGTGAAAACAACTAGGATACAACTTTTTTTCTAAGGAAAGGCATTTGGGTATTTGGAAGCAGAGGTGAGGATATTAGGGAAGACAAGATACCTTGAGGAATATCTCGAAAAGACATCTTGAGAAGATGTCCTGAGTAAGTACACTGCTAACAAAGGCGTACTGCTAAACTCTTACACGGAGCGGTGGGCGGTCGCGGGCGGCGATATGATTGCTCTTTGTAGAAGCGCTTTAGAGAAGCAGACAAACATTTTACTGGTTAGGCATGCTAGCAGTCTGCTAAATAAAGCGCAGCTGATGTAGAATTCTCTACTGAGCCTCCTGTGACTTCAACCATAGACGATCTTCCACCATGGCAGTATACAGCAATAACAACCAGTTTTACAACGAAGCTTCACTGTCGTGGCCAGCCAGCGCCGAGTTCTGATACCACGATCCCTGAAGCTTATTGCGTATTGCGCAGAGACAAAGCACTTCTGCTGCACTGAGGATGGATTGCTTTCGTCAGTGCCATCCAAACTGAACTTATAGGATCGCGCTGGTATACCACCGACGCACGCGGAAATGACTACTCACAGAGGACAGACGTGCCGTAATTCCCCCGTGTTGGTGATCCTTCCTTTTTCATCTTTTGTGGGAGGAGGAAATTTCTCTCAGGAGGTTTCGCGCTGGGATGGCTGTCCCACCTTTCGTCACCTGGACTTGGCAACCCTCACTAGAAGACCCAGGAGAATGTATGTCCGAAGTTCCCGGCTCCGACGGCTGAAGGCGATGTCAAGATCCTCTTGTGGATGCGGGCAGTAACAAGGAGTGCATGGAACAATGCACTTAGAGGGGTTCGTCTTCGGTGTGATAAACCGGGTCACTTCAACCGCTTCGGGAAAGATGACCGCTACTGCATGTCGCGGATGAACGTTCTACATGAAACCGGATTGCATATCTTCCTGTAGACGTGACCAGTGTCATTGATTTCCTTACCATCGGTGGTTTTTCTACCCCTTCTCTTTCTTCTTTCCTACTTTCTTATCTTTCTCTTGATTAATACTTTCGTTTCTCTTTTCATCTTCACACCTTTTTCATATGCCCCATGGTAAAAACACGAATTAAAGAAGGTTCTACATAAATGAACAAGCGAGGAGGGCCACTGTGGGTGGTGAACTCAGGTGCTGGGCTGCATCGTCCAGGGGTATTGGTGGCGGGGACTTATTTTCTGAATGTGGAAAAAAAGACACATATATGTGTTACGATTCTGCCACTTAAGAACGAAAGCTGGCCGGTATATATAGAGGGTGAGACGATCGAGAAGCGCTCCTGGCTCTGACGTCAGCTTGCGTACTCGCCCCGCCGTCGTCTGCTACCTGCGCTTGTGAGGAGCAGCAGTGCTGGTGCTAGAAATCACCCGCTTTGATGCATTAGTTCATTAGAAAGCTTGTTTGCAGTAATTCATATATTATTGCCAGTTTCCGACACCTTTAAATAATTTTAAGCTGTATCCCGCACAAGATTGCAACACGCAAGGGGAGAGGATATCTTTCTTCAAAAGATCAGTCACAGGATCGTTTGTAACTCGTCATTTCTAGTTTATTTGCGAGGTTCAGTGCTCACAGCTCCCCGATAAGTATTCAAAATGCGTAAAGAGTATTTGTATGAACACTCCTATGAACACTATGAACGCTCTTATGAACATTTAGCTACTCAGTTCTACGCAACAAGCAGCGGACACCAACACGCGCATCCCACATGGGGAAATAAAACGGCTGTCTTCTATTTCTTCTGTTTTTTTGTTGGTTTGAATCAGATTAATGTTTCTTCTCTGTGTTCTGTTCGTCAACTGAATTGTGTTTGCTACGTGGTTTGAGGGGGGCTCCAGTGCATCTCAGCGCCAGCCCAAACCAAGTATGCGAATGATTTCTCTGTATCGAATCGAACGCCCCATTTTCCAGTTCCTGTATAATGTGAACGTAGTTTATGCGCAGAGCACTTTAAGCGCTAGCCTTGTCGTCGTAGCTCGCTCGCTGGACCCAAGTAGAGCCACATGGCGTTCTAACAGGTTTATATATCGCACAGGTTTATATATTTTTGCGAAGTATGAACCAACAGGCCCAAACAGTTCCATTGCTTAGGTTTATATTGTAATAAGTGTTCGGAATTCGTTAACCGCTCGCGCTTGTCACACATTTCCTCGCTGTTTAGCGCAAAAAAAACTGTAGGTATATTTGAGAAAAATATACTCATTTCAATGGCAGCACCCTCGTTCATTTAGGAACGCTTCTTGGGTGGGGTTTTCCGATAGTAAGCGAAAAGAAGTGGCAGTTTAACGCCGGCACGTGCAGGAGGGAAAGCAAGCACAAAAAGAACAGAGTTCCAGCTAGCGCAGTTTCAGGCAGGGGGCGCGCCAGCACTGTGAAGGCGGGAAATTTGAAATGCGTTGAGTGGTAGCACTCAGCGGATAACAACGCTGCAGCCCATTATGGCGAATCACTGCTCTGCCCTTCCGAAAGCTGTCTCATTGAGTTGAACGGCTTTATTTTTTGTTCACGGGTGGACGGCGAGCGTAATATCAGAAGTCACAACGATTTAACGTGCCATGTACGTTTTTGGAAATCGACGAGTGCGTTTAAGACGTTTATGTCATGTCATCTATCGTCGATTGTTTTTTTACTTTTTATAAAGACGGCCGCTTTAAGAAAATCTCTTCGTCTTTGGCCACTCCTATCGTTCGGGCAAGAGGGAACTCTTCGTTCGGACCGAACACGTCGGCCCCTGTGGCAGCAGTTCACTGGCGGTTGCCCGGGAACATCGTTCGTTTTTGTTTGCGGCTAAGTTTTGTTACTGGAGCATCAAATGCAAGCGACTTCATTGCTGCGACGCTACCCTACCGGCGAAGTGGACGCCATGGTTGGGTGGGGCTTCTGTCGGTACGCAGCACCCACAAATCGGCTGGGTTTATCTGACTGACACGAGAACTCGGAGAAAACTCGGGATTGATACTGCACGGCCGAGTTGAACTTGTGACGCCGGTCATGGTGGTTGTTGCGCCGTGGTTCATTGGTCAGATTCCATGTAGCAGGCATATATGTATTCCGAGAAATCAATTTCTTTAACGAAGCAGGAATTTCGCACTTGTTTAGGTCTCTCCAAAGTACTATGCATTGCTGGGCAGTCAACTGGCGCCCAGCCGCTTTGCGAAGAATTTGAGGGGGCTTTCGCTCCATGACTGCCGAGGAGCAAGTGCTGTGTGCGCTGCGGTTTTACGCAACGGGCACCTTCCTCGGAAGCGTTGGTAGCGATCGCACAAGCGATCATCACCATTGGATAGATTGCCGGTATGTGCGCAATAGGGTCACTGCATACATGTTTTCCGTCTTTTTTTATATTCAGCACACGTTAAGGATCTCCAGGTGGTCAAAATTATTCCGGAGCCCTCCATTACGGCGTTAGCTATCGCCTGCGCTGCGTCGGCGCGTTAAACCCTACAATCAATCAATCAATCAATCATTCAATCAATCAATCAATCAATCAGTCAATCAATCAATCAACGTTTTTTAGGTGATTTGCAGGACATGATTTCCGCAGTTTCTACCTCGTGGCTATCTTTCTGTGGCCGGAGCGTACGCTTTAGCTATCGTCTGCTCGCAAAAATTTTGAACGTGGCGTTGCATGAGAATGTGTTCTTCTTATCATCAGTGCGGCAGACAATTTCGCTTGAGGCGTTCCGAGTAACACCACTCTTGCGAAAACGTTAGACTATGTTCAGACCACCGACGTAACAGCAATATCTTGCGCTATGGACGTAAAACCACGGTTTTTCAAGCAGTTTGGTTGACTGAGACATTCAGTGGCGTCAATATTAAAAATATTTACGTCTGAACGCGGCGTTACTGCCAGGATAGTAGATAACCAATGGCGTGCATCGGTTAACGGAGGCGATTTTTACGCATTTGAAAGTGTTTTGTCCAGCGTCGTCTGGCTGTCAGTAGAGCAGGCAAAGCTTGTGAAGGGGAGAGTTGAGACCGAAAGTAGCTACGGGATGCGAGAAGGAAGTTGAGCGAGAGCAGAAAGTGGGCGAAGGAAAGAAGGGGAGGGAGGCGATTGGACTCAATGAAATAAAACCAACGACTGTAGATGAGAGAGAGAGAGAGAGAATGGTTTAATGATACTGACGAGGTTTGTCCAGCAAAGAGCCTGACATGCTACGTCAGGTGAAAAATGAAACGATTGAGAAAAAAACAAAAGAAAAATAAAAGCAAGAAGGGGAGATAGAAAGAAGGAAAAATCAGAAAAAGAATAAGGATGGTGACAATTAGAGTCGCAAGCAAGTTCAGGAGTTTAGTAATAAAAGAAAATGTTGAAGTATACTCGAGGAAATGTTCGCTTCAAGTTGACAGAGTTCTGAGATCACGGAGCAGTCTCAGGGGAAGGCGGCACATTCAGCGTTACCACCGCAGCCATGATGAAGACATACACACGCGAAATGTTCAGTTTGACATTCCACAGAGGTTAAGAGTTTTAAGATGAGGAACGTGGTTCTATATCACACGTATCACCGATGTTCACTACTGTTAAAGAGTGTTGACGAGACCTGAACTACGGAGGAAGCTGAGAAAGGCTTTTGTCACACGTGAGGCTATTTTAGCAGATGACCAGGGGCCAAGCACATCATGCAGCGTAAGACGTGATGTGGGTAGTTTGCCCAAAGTCACTGTCAAGGAGAGTCTGGGTGTATCGTATCGTCTACACACACAGATGACATGGTGGACGTCATGGTGTAGATGGCTTCTTCGAGCAAGAGCTGTGAAGAACAAAGCGAAATAAAGGAAACAAATTTCAAAATTTTTCGTTTTTCGTATTCTTTTCTCATGCCCACTTGAATGATTTGCCCGCAATTAGGAGCTTAGAGGAACGGTTTTTACAATTCGCAAATCTTGGAATTGGAAATGTTAAAGTTTCAGAATAGTGCTTGCCGCGCGAAGCGTGAAGGTGATGGTACGTGTAAAGGGCAGGTGCACGTCACCCGCGGAGGACCCCCAGAACAGGGAGGCTGTCGTGTGGGCCAGTCTTCTTGCTAGGTAAGTTCACTACGAAATGAAAGCAAACAAACTGACGCAAACATGGAATAGCACAAAAGAAGACTGTCAAAGGAATGCCATATTTTATGTTAAAAGACAAAAAAAAACATTGCGAGGTAAAATGTGCAAGTGCAATGTATCAGTTGTTTATAATTATCGCAAGTACAATGTATCAGTCGGTTATAAGTATCGCTAAGTTTTCGCCTTCAAATCTCATCAGCACATTCAAGTACCCCTTGTAAAGTTTCTATCGAAAAGTGGATGGAGGGTTTCGATAACACCGCGCAGCACTTACTTTGAATTTGGCGCGTTTCCATCACCCGTTGTGTTTCTTTTGCCACTGGCCAAAGTCACGTGATTGCCACCGACGGCCAGAATGGGCAGAAAGTGCTTATTAGGACGACAAATTTCAAACAAAACGCTGGAATCAACGCCTTAGATAAAATAAATAAATGAACTTTGAAATGAAATAATAAAATAAATGAATAAATTAACCGCAGATTAATAAGATGAAAGCGCGATAAAGTGAAGTAGTTCGATTTGCTTGCCCCCACTAGCCACCAGCGCCGTAGTGGATAGAAAAAACGCACTCAAAAATGCTCCACAACCTAGTCGCGTCTTCTTGGAGCGCGCTGGCGTGGACCAGTTCCGTCACCTCAATATTCAGCAAATAGCAACAATCGCATTCTTATTGGGCTTGAACTGCGCATCTAAATCTTATCGCGTTACGAAAGCGCCACTAGAGCTTTTTTCTCCAGAGTTCAACTCAATCTCCGGCCTTCTGAAACAGCACCCCTGGTTCATACTTGCCGCAACATTGTAAGGATTGCGATGGTAATTCTAAGTCCAAGCTGTTAAAACAAAAATATCTGAAAGGAGCACAAATATGACTACACGTGAGGTTGCCGAGGTGTTTTTTTTTTTATAAAAATGGGCCCATGTACATGAGGGTGCCATCGCTTTTTATCTATGATAAAGAAAGTGCATCTCTACGAACTTTTTTCTGATTGATTGTAGGGTTTAACGCGCCGACGCAACGTGGCGACGAGGCGCGCCGTACTGGAGTGCTCCGGAGTAACTTTGACCACCTGCGTATCTTTAAGGTGCGCCGAAATCGCGTACACACGGGCGTTTTCGCTCTTAACTTCCATTAGAAAAGTGGCCGCCGCGGTCGGGTGTCGGACCCGCGTCGTCGTGCTCAGCAGCACAATGCCTTAGCCACTGAGCCATCGCGGCGGGTTGCAAACATTTTTCTGATTTTCCCGCTCTGCCAGATGTCCATGCTGTATCTTTTTTTTTGTTCTTTCTTTTTCCTCCAGTGTATACCTGTCAAATATATCCTTGTACTTTTCGAAATAAACTGAGTTGACAGTAGCGCCTGTGGTGTCGGCCACCACCCTCGTCTTTTCTGCGCTAAGTCTCCCGTATACGATCTAGCCCAACAGCACATTTTATTAAAGAAGACCAAGCGGCTACGTCAATGGTACCGACAGCAAACAAGAGATGTTTCCTTCGGAAGCGTCAGGGAGATTGCGGAACCAAAACTTATGAATTGCGTGAGGAAGATTATTGCAAGAGCGGTTTTAAAGGCTCCTTTCTCTTATCCAGACACGAGAACCCAAAATTCATCAATTTCGGCGAAACCTCCGCGCGTACAAAGTCATTTTAGAGAGAAGAGAATTTAGGTGTGTGCTGACGTTCGCTTTACCACCTATAAACTACTAATAAAAAGCACCAACTATTCTGTCCCTAAAAATAAAAGCTATCTAGTTACAGATAAAACCTATATAGTTCATTTTGTCCTAATAAAAGGTGCTGGCACCTGACTGATGCCCGGTTTAGGTTATAATTTCTTGCCCAAGACATCTTTAAAACTATTTCCGTTGTTCCTTGTTTTATATACTGACTCTAGGACATTCCAGAAAATGTTGCAAGGGGCTAATGTTTTAAAGAGTATTCAAAGATCTTCTTGAATGTGAAGGCTGCATGTGTATTCCCCCTTCTATATGATACTGTAACGTAGAGGCAGATAAAATGAACCACGTAACGATGAAGTGATTCATTTACATAATGCGGTGAACTATTCACATGCGTCCATAACTAAGGGCGGGCTGACTGCGCCCCGCACATTGATTTTACATTGTCGTCATCGTCCTTGGTGGTAGGCCATGGTGCCACTGGGATTGTCCACCACGTTCGGTGACCTCACCCCCTCCCGGTAAAAGACGACCGTCCCGGTCGGCGCACCGATATTATAGAGCCCTGTAATATTTGCACATTTGAAGCGCAGTATTTTTCACTCGTTGCTACGGAAGGTAACGATATCTCCAGTGTGTCCTCTGCATTCGAACCTGCAACCCGCTGCATCACGCTTCGTTGTTTACTGTCTTCCAGGAAGCTTTTAGGTTATTGATCATGCGAGGATTAGTTTTATTTAGTTTTTACATGGAAGAGCCCTTCTTATCACCGACGCCCAAAAATTTCGGACCCTAAAATAAATAATGATTACTGCTTTAGGTGCTTGTACACGATGCATAAATCATCGTTATATCCGATAATGCTTATTTGTTTTCCAAGGCTATCAGATGGCTCCTTAAACATATACCTGCATTTAAACATTTGCTACTGACGCCGCGGCTCCGTATGTGCATTAGCCTGTTTCGCATTCCCCTCTGCCTGCGATTAATCTTCAATTCTTTATCTTCAACGTGCAGAGGGGTTCTTTTTCCCGGCAAATTCACCCAATCCGCGGAGATGTTTTCGTGCACATCACAAGTAATCCCATAAGCGGGGATCGTGGAGCGGAACCAGCCTGAACTTCATGTCAGAAAAATAAAAAGAATGGCCAAGAGGGCTCTCTGAGATGGCGAACATTCATCAAAAGGCAGGCCAGACATAAAGTGGGAAAAGCCAGAGCATTCTTGACAGAAGAAACCAGAAAAGAGTAACTGCCTTCCACACTTGGACGGAAGACAAGAATCTAGACAGCATTGAGCTCTAGTCATAAATGCCTGTTTTTTCTGCGTGTCAGCCCGTATTAGCGGAGTCTCCAAGATGCCGGGATGTCTATAGTCTGGCTGCGCTATGCAAACATAACGTGCGTAATACTGTAATATCACGTGTATAATAGGCCGGTGCACACAGTTTGCACGCCGGTGTTGCGCGCACAGAAAATATTTGGAAATGTTACCCAAACTAGCAACTGCAACAAAGTGTTTTCTTTTTAATAAAACCGCAGAAGGCAATAAACCTTCATCGTATTCCCTAACACTAAAAATATCTATTATAACGGCGTTTTCCGGTACGAGTGTCGAACAAATTGACCTCGAGTCCACACGGTCCAGTCCGTTATAGACATTTTTACTTCACAAAAACCTCACCATGCTATTGAAGCGTTTTTTAGGATTGCGTATATAGACGGGACTAAGACTCATACTGCATACCGCCCTCTCTACAAAGGCGTAGGCGTAGAACTATGCGTGCAGTAGAGATAGGCCCGGTGGCGAGATGATGTACCGAAAAGTGTAATTAGGCACGCAGCACGAAGTGATGCGTTTTATAGCAAAAGTGATGTTCGGGGAGCGATTTCTTTTCTATAGCAGCTCCCCAAGTTCATCTTAAATTTTCAGGTTGTTGGAGCGGTCTGTATGGAGTTAAAGACGGTAGTTGAGGGAGCAAAGTTCACCAGTGAGCTCAACGAATCGCATTTCTATTTTTTGACATATTGAGCTTCGACACGTAGACGTTGATGACTATCGGGTGGAATACGCGAATATATAGTTTACTCGTAAAACAAAGCCTCTCTCGGTAGCCAGCTTCCTGAAATGTGGTCACGGTCATAAATGTATTGCCTGCCGAAAAATGCGGGGATATCCTTGGCAACAATGCACAGGTCCTGTGTACATACATAAAATAAAAATACGCGTTTAGTTGAAAAAACGAGGCAGGTTTTCCGGCAAATAAGACCACGGTTCATGAAAATAAAAATGGTGATCGAAACAAGTACCGATTTCATCAACGAAAGGTTGAACTTGAAGTTATAATAAATCTTTAACGTATGACGTTTATAAAAACAGTATCCGTTTTTATAAACCACCGCTCTCCTGGTGATTCGTAGCAAGCGATCAACACCAAGTCAGACTATCCCTCAGAAGGTTGCCGCTCTGCTGCAAGACGAGACGGCCGGCGTCCTGCAGCTCTACACACACGGCTCCGTGCAACCGTCCATAGAGAGAGCTGGAGCCGTCTGCATGGAAATGGAGTTCGGCACCAGTCGTGTGAGCTGCCGGCCCTTCCCCGCATCCTCCACACATGCACTGCTGGCCGGGCTGCACCTTGCTGAAGACCTGCTCCTCGAGAAGGGCAACGAAATTTAGGGGGCAGTCATCTTCACCGACTCCCGGCCCGCTCTCTTGCTACTGCGAGCGGCGTACCAGCCATTGACCTCCAGCGGCTACGTTGAGTGGTCACTGGCGCGGAAGCGTCACCTCGTGGAGTCCCGTGGTAGTGACCTGCGGCTCCACGGGTTGCCATTTCATGTCGGAAACACCGGCAATGACGGGGCTGACGCACTGGCCAGAGGTGCTGCTCGCCAGAATGGGGTCTCTGCCTCCCGCGCCCTAAGCCCCTTCCACGCCGCACAAACCATCCTGGCACGGGAGGTGCAGACGATGCACCCGGACCCCACAATCATCAGCGGTCAAGCTCCACAAGTCTCAGCAGCGGCATCAGCCGGGATGCACGCTCCATACTCCTCTGCATGCGGCTCAATTGCTGCAACGTGGCCGCCCGCTTGCACTGACAAGGCCGCCGGTCGTGGCCCACATGTGCTGACTGCCCAGAGCCCGACACTCTGGAGCACCTGCTCTGCTCCGGCCGCCAGCACGATGTCCCGCGAGCAGAGCTTCGGGCCACACTCCACCATCTCAGGCTGCCCAGCCACACCCTGATGGACTTGCTTTTCTCGACGGGCCCCTACTCCACACAGGGGGAAACCTTCAGCATTTTCCTGGCCTTCCTCAAGACCAACCTCATACAACGGCTGTAGCCTAATGCTTGCCGGCAATCCTTGCGCACTCCTTACCTCTTTCTTTCTCTCGCTCTTTCTCTGTCCCCATTTGTTTTCACCTATACCCTTTCATTCCCCCCTCCTTTTCCCCTGGACTTGGTTGTGTGCTGGTGAACTCCCAAATGAGATGAAAATATCCCCAGTGCACTTGTTTTGCACTTTATGCATCATTAAAGCGCTCACTCACTCACCGGGCAGTCTGGCAAAAGTGTGAATAGCAAGGCGGCACGCGCTGCGCGGTGTTCGCTCTCTGATTCCCAACCTCGCACTTTCACCCCTCTCCGCCACCTAGGAGAGCCTTTCCCTCCCACTTTCACCAGAGGCTCATCCTCCATTTGTTGCTCATCCGAACCACGTGACATTTGAGCGGGAGGTTGAAGTTGAAGTTTTTCTTCCCGCATACAGGGCGAAAGGACGGAGAGACTAGGGGAAAAGCAATAGGCTAGAAGCCTGACGGAGGCTTTCAAAGTGTCAGCCGCCATCACGGCTACGCATTTACATGAACACATGACGATTCAAGTATAATTTGCAACAACATGCTTAGCAGGGACAAGCGTCGAGATAAAGGCAGAGTAGCGCGCACCGCCATGCATTCGCTGATCACCCAATCGCTTCGTGAAGCGTGACAGATATTGTCCGTTGCCGAGGAGACTGCAGTTCGCGCTGACCACAAATTTTGCATTAGAGAGTGTAGCAATCGTCAGCGCGTTTTTGTCGAAAGTTTGCTGCCAGAGCACCATTACCATACCGCGAACTACTTACCATGAACAGGCAGGTAGACGCATCATGCATAAGGCTTCAGTTGTGAAGCCTCCCGAATTGGGAGTGTTAAATGTTCGTCTGCGTTTTTTAATGCCCTGTAGGGAAAGGTACAATGACAACAGATTTACTTTTGTCGCCGCAATGCTCAACAGAAGGAGAGAGAGAGAAGGAGAGGGATAATTTTCACGCATGAGCACGACATCGTAAAACTTCAGATAAATCGAGAACGTAGAATGTTAGGCTGAACGACACTCCTTGAGGTGTCATGGGTTCGACTGATACCTGTCAAAATACCGACTCAGCATGACAAGTGGCTGGTGCCGGATCCTATCCAATGACCGTAGAGAAGCGGTAGGCATACGCTCTGAGCGACAACAAAAATAGGGAATATGCACCTAGCGGCAATAATGAGAAGTTGTGTATTGGACCACGGTTCACACGGATTGATGTATGCTGATTAAACGCGCGTTTCTACAGGTGCTACCGCCTGCGCTGCATGATTCAGCACGTACTAAGCAATCCATGTATCTGTGATGTTATCAGATACTTGGGACACAAGACGAGGTACTAAGAAGCAGGGATCAGAGAATGAAAAACAGGGGTTTCTTGTTATGGATGGGAGCACATTTATGCAAATCGATGAAGACGGTGTAAGGAACGCCACGGAGAGATAAGAAGAGGGTTAGATATTCAGGTACCGGAAAGCTTTGAGAAGTGTTTTAAAAGCGAGCAGTTCACGTCGGATCCCATAATGTATGTAGAAAGGAAACAATCTTACGATGTAGAACTCGGGCTCGGATTCCAGAAGCCGACGACAGTGTGCTTACACTATGGGTTGACCCTTTTTTTTATACTTGCCATCCAATTACTGAATCAATCTTCCAATTAGAGCACAAGCACTGCATCTAGAATGAGAAGTTTGTGTCTATTCTAGGAATCCGGCGCTAGCTTTCTGAAGGCTGCTAAAGTTTCTGAACCCACATTGCAGCACATACTCGTGGGGTGAATTAGACAACGCTTCATAAACCGGCATGTACGCTGATTTCTGACGACAATATAGGGAAGCTTCATGTCGGTAGGTGAAAGCGGCCCTTTGTGCACAGAACAATGTTCGGTCGCAACTCGATAATCACGCGTGAAGAAACAAACCATGTTGCAGACGATTCAGACGTCAAAGGCAAGTGTGTCGCTGGGTTGGTCCCGCTCGCATAAGTGCGGGCGCGTGGCGACCCACTGTGGAGCACAGATCAAGCAATAACTGCGGTCAGGAGCGGTCGGCGGTGCCGGTGGAGCAGGGGGAAGGTCGCCAAAGCCAAACACTTGCCTCACGATACTTCGAAATTCGTAGGACACGCGTCATGGGCATTCGGAAACGAAACAACATGCTGCAAACACGCAGTGCACAAAGAAACAGATTTTAATGAACCGTAAAGAGCAGCACAAGTGTAAACACCGGCTGCACGTAAAGCATCGCTGATTAGCCATCGTTACGGAGTAGATGGCGTGTTTGTTGTTGGGATATTTCTTTATTGGCACAGCAAAACCGCGTAGTTCCTATTGATGAAGGAAATGTGAGATGCAACAAAGCGCATGTGTGCAGAGCAATAATTCGACATTTACGGTGTGGTGAACAGGATAAAAGCTAGGGTTACTCGAATTGAAAGGTGCCTGAGGTGTAGCGTATGAAGTGTGCTTCCAACTAGACGACCCATCGACCAATGTCATTTCTTATGATTATGCAATCTGCGTCATCCCGCAGGTGCTCTTCCACATTCAATCAAAAATAAAGCACACCAAATAATTTCCGGCTGGCAACCACTTTGGTGTTGCATTGCCGCCTGTTGCTCCTCAATTGCCATTAGCGCTTATTTACCTGAACTAAATTCACATGCAGAATACAGAAAGCACCAATGGGAGCTTTGAAAGAGTTGGTTCGAAGTTGCGGGTACGGTATTTCTCCTCTTGCAGAGATGGTAGGACGTTACGTACTTTCCAACATCCCCATTGCTATTGTCCCAATTTAAAATCGCAACTAGTTCAAGGTTTCTCAAAACCCATCACGCTGTCCGGTTACATGCTACCCATTCGGTACTTTTGGAATTAATGAATAGGGAACAAAAAAACTCCCAGCTTCATGTTCGAATTTTTGGTGCCTTC